>NC_064812.1:53858229-53898197 GCF_023721935.1 Panthera uncia | reverse complement strand
AAAGAAAAGAAAAGAAAAGAAAAGAAAAGAAAAGAAAAGAAAAGAAAGAAAGGAAGAAAGAAAGTTTTTAAGAGCTAACTTTCAAAGAAAGAGAGAAAGAAACAGAGAGAGGGGGGGATGAAAGAAAAAATTACTTTTCCCAAAAGTTCCCCCAGAGTTTTCCCAAGTACTTACTGTTCTTTTCCTTCCCCCTCACATACAGAGTATCTTCTGGAAATTGTTAAAGGTGCTGAGAAAAAAAGAGTGGTATTTTCAAGAGTCAGTGACTGAATGGTATTTAAAGCCACAGTCCTGGGAAAGATCACCTACAGAGAAAAGTATAAACAGAATGGAGAGGAAGGCCATGGAGAAAGCTTAGTGTTGAAACAATGAGTAAGACTCAGCAGACTCACTGAGATATCCAACCAAATGGCTCTCCTACCAGAAAGGAAACAGTTGACTGACCAGCCCAATGAGTCCATTCTACTTGACTGTTATGTTTCTCTTTGGTATTACTAAATTATTACTTAGATAGGGGCCCCTGGGTGGCTCAGTCTGTCAAGCATCCTACTCCAGATTTCAGCTCAGGTCATGATCTCACGGTCAGTGAGTTCGAGCATCACATCAGGCTCTGCACTGAGAGGGCGGACCCTGCTTGGGATTCTCTCTCTCTCTCTCTCTCTCTCTCTCTCTCTCTCTCTCCTTCTCTCTGTTCCTCCCCCGTTTGTGTTCTCGCTCTCTCAAAATAAATAAATAAACTTAAAAAGAATAAAATAAAGTGAAAATAAATTATTATTCTGATAAATCTGCTTTGTTACTCACAGTATACATATATCGCAGCAGAACACCTAGCACAATATACGCCCTAAAATACTAACTTGTACACTAAGAAAGACATACTCCCTTTTAAGTGCTCATCTGATATTATCTAATATCCAGGTAGAATCGTCTTCTTTTGTCAACAAAAGATTGTCTCCTAAATCCTCCATTCCTACTACTCCTGGGCCAGACTCCAGCTGAATTTTCCAGAGTTAATAGCTGGTACTATCAACAAATAGCTTTTGTAGCAAGAGTCCCTGGGCCACTGTTAAACTGTTCATTTTTTTTTTTTTCCAGCCCGATACAACAGTGCTCAAATTTGGCCACGGCCAGTCTTTCCTGGGACCAGGTATCCTTCAGGGAAAACTATGGGAAGATTTAACCCAAAACGACAAGGTACTCCATGGCCAGTCACAGCCACACATCCTTACGGCCGCTCCGTGTGGCAACCACCTATACCGAATGGTACAAGCACAGAGGTGGATGGGAAAAGCTTCTGTCTGGGAAGAGCTTTTGTTTGAACAGGCAATTCAGCATCCTGGTTAAGAACACAGCCGTAGGGTCAGAAACACCAGGAATGTTAACCCAGCTCTACCACTTACTAGATGTGTGAAATTCTACAACTTAAACTCTCTGAACCTCAAGTTCCTCATGAATAAAAGTGGAATAAAAATCTATCTCATATGGTTGTGAGGATCAAATCTTTCTATGTCTGCAAGTCACGAGGTGCATGGTACATGTTCCATAATTGGTTCCTGAAATAATCAATGCTGACCACTACTATTGTGAAGATTCAGGTTTCTAGGGGCAAAGTGATCTGAAAACCTACCTCCACATTGACCTAATACAATGGCCAATCCCAGTGCTTCTGGGATTGACAATATACCATGTTGAGGATGGGAGCGGTACCAAGAGGGAAGGGGAGTTAATGAAGACTGAAAGGTTTTATGGATAGGATTTGAAAGTAGATATTCTTTTGCTGTTCTCCGCCACCCCCTACTGATTCAGAGAAACAAACACAGGTCTCCTGCTTCAATAACATGAGGGAACAGTGCCGATAAGGAGATAAAGTGCCACGTGAGGAAGTCCCCTAGCAATGGAACACACGATGGGCTGGAAGAAAAGAGGGGGCAAAAAAAAAATAACTTGGCAATTAGTTACCCTGAGTCACTAGTGCCCAGGGGTCCCCTGCCACTTTTGAGTTACTTCACGGTTTTCAGATTCTAGCAATTCAACTGGCCATATGCCCTTTGATGCTCATGGAAAAAAGAAGATTCATTCATTCATAAAGGAACGTTCAAATCTTAGCTGTAGCACCTAGTAGCCACGTGACTTTGGACAGATCACCTGGTATCTCTGATCCTTTTTTTCTATATTTGTAAAACTGAGAGGACCACACACTTCCCTTATATAGGTGCTACTAGAAATAAATAAGACATTTAAAAGCACCAGTCCCTGATGCTCAATGTTTGTCTCCTTCACTTTTCTCCCATAAACTATAGGTCCCTCTTCCTGAATCACTCCAGATGTTATCTCAGGGTACGGCACACTCTGGCCAACACTTTACATCCTTGGTCTGACCCCAGGAGGTTCCGGGGATGCCTGCGAGGAGCACTCTGGCTAGCCACGGGCAATCCATGGATAACTGCCTTGTGGACACCAACTTCCCTCAAATTCAAAATGGAAGCCGAGTTTTACTTCTTCCCTCCAAAACCATATATTCTCTCCTCTATTCATCTGTGTTCCTCCTCACTTCTTATTAATAGTACCGCCACTTTCTCCAGTCTCCAGGCTTAAAACTTCCATACTTTTTATTTCTTTGTACCATCTACCAATTCAACAGAATCCTTCCTTCAGTCTCCTTTGGGCTCATTTCTTCCTTCCATCCCTCATACCACACCTAGCCCTAGTCCCTTCACCTCCTCAACTGTAAATGAATTACCTGTAGAAACTGTCTCAATGTTCCCACCTGGAGTCCAAGAACTTGACAATATCAATGATGTTTATAAAAGGAAATGAACCCATATTGTTGGTACATCTGGGGGAATGCAGCCAATGAGGAGAAGGACAGCTAAAACACAGCAAAGAAGGACAACAGGATTACTTTTCTTTTTTGAGGACTTAAGTTTCTGTTGCCTTGTGTCAGCATAAGAAGAAGATGAAGACACAGGGGTCTAGAAGCTACGGTTGGAATTTAGATTGGGGAAGTCATCCAAATACAAAAAGTAACAAAAACGCTTTCCCTATACACAGTACTCCATGCAGTTGATGACACGGTAGACACATATGGACCCTCATCCATGGTCACGTTTATTTCAGGAATAGTAATAGTGGCTGCTAACTGTATACTTACTATGTGCCAGGCACTGTGTTATGTGGCGTACATGTATTCTCTCCCTTGGCCCTTACCACAACCCATTAAAGGCTTCCGCCTCTCTGTCTCTCTTGATCCCACAGAGAGTTGTCACGAAGACACTCAGATCCATGCCGGGGTTCACATAGCCAGGAACCCAGGCCTCCTTCCAACAAGCATTTGAGTCAGCCATCTTGGAAGTGGATTCTGTGGTCCAATCAGCCTTCAAATGACTACAGCCCCAATCCTCAACTTGACTGCATCTCACGCATCTCAGAAGAGACCCAGGTCAGGCCACCCAGATAAGCTGCTCCAAGACTCCTGATTTATTCTTTTTTTTTTCCTTCCAAGATTTTATTTAAATTCAAGTTAGTTAATACATAGTGTAGTATTGGTTTCAGGAGTAGAATTCAGTGATTCAACACTTACATATGACACCCAGTGCTCATCCCAACAAGTGCCCTCCTTAATGCCCATCACTGATTTAGCCCATCCCCCCACTGACCTCCCCTCCAGCAGCCCTCAGTTTGTTCTCTATAATTAAGAGTCTCTTATGGTTTTCCTCCCTCTCTGTTCTACAAGGGACAGAGAGATAGAGAGAGAGAGAGAGAGAGAGAGAGAAAGAAGCAGGGCTCACCCAAACCAGAGCTTGAGCTCACCCAAAGTGGGGCTCATGCTCATCCAAAGAGGGGTGCTAGCTCACCTGATGTGGGACTCGAACTCACAAACTGTGAGATCGTGACTGAGCCAACATCATATTCTTAACAACTGAGAGACCCAGGTGCCCCTGACTTATTTTTGACATGATAAACATTTGTTATTTTTAGCCTAAGTTCTGAGGAAACATGTTAGGCAGCATACAGCTGCCCAGTCCAGAAACCAGAGACACAGGAAACCTGAAGGTTCTCAACATGAAGTAGCTGGAGAAGAACTGGGATGCCTGCAGAGTCAATGAATTCCCCTTCTGCAGATGTAGACAAGTGTAGGGAGAAGAACGATCAGAGATATTACAGCAGGGATGTATGTAACTTCAAGTTACTTCCAAACACAAGATCCAACAAATTTAATCATTCTAAAGTTCTCCCCAGTGTAAATATATATGTTGTTCTAAAAATAAAGCCAGAATAGAATGGTTGATAAACTGACTAAAATGCATCCAAAGGCTGCTCATTAGAACTTTGGAAATAACTCAATATTCTAACAGAGAAAAAGTAGTCACACAGGAAGTTTTCCTGAACTTTCTCATTTCCACCTCCCACTCTCCCAGACAGGTGGTTCACCTTCCCAGCCAATATCCAACAAATGTTTATCTCAATGAACTGCTCTCCTTTAGTCTTCTCATCCTACCTGCCCCCAGGAAGAGTTCTAGTACAGCTCAGATGAAGAGAAAGCCTAAATATAACCTATTTGTTCCCCTGACTGAGAACCTAACTCCTAGGGCACTGACTTTTCAACATTTCTAATGTTTACATCACACACACACACACACACACACACACACACACACACACTTCACAATTAAAACTGAATTTTCAGGGGCACCTGGGTGGCTCAGTCGGTTAAGCCTCCAACTTTGGCTCAGGTCGTAATCTCCCGGTTTGTGAGTTCAAGCCTCACATCCGGCTCTCTGTTCTCAGCACAGAGCCTGCTTCGAATCCTCTGTCCCTCTCTCTCTGCCCCTCCACCACTAGTTCTCTCTCTCTCTCTCTCTGTCTCTCTCTCTGGATAAATAAACTTTAAAAAAACTGAGTTTTCAGAAAACAATGATCACCATTACAGTAAGCACAGCATTTAAAAAAATTTTTTTAACGTTTATTTATTATTGAGAGACAGAGATGAGCAGGGGAGGGGTAGAGAGAGAGGGAGACACAGATTCTGAAGCAGGTTCCAGGCTCTGAGCAGTCAGCACAGAGCCCAACTCGGGGCTCAAACTCACGAACCGTGAGATCATGACCTGAGCCGAAGTCAGATGCTTAACCGACTGAGCCACCCAGGCACCCCGTAAGCACAGCATTTTAGTATTGTTCTGTTCTACTTCGTTTCTTTAAACAGCAGATGGTTAGCATCCACGACCCAATAATGGGTGCCACCATATAGTTTGAAAATATATCCTAAGACATACTCCTGAACACTTGGCAACTCCTGAAATCCTCCTAGTTAGAGGTTAAGTAAAAACAAAAACAAACAAAAATAATAATAAATTCCCCTCAACCTTGCGTAAATACTTAATTCCACTCCCTCACATCCATAAAACACACATTACTGGCTTGGGCTTCCACCTAATTGAGGATGACCTTGGGCGGTTTCTATTCACATGTAGATAATCACCCAGGCCCTAAAATTCTCCCAGTCCAACAGCTAGTCACTGGAAAATCTATAAACAACCTTCACTAAAATTCCCTTCTCATTTGTACCAAGTCTGGCTCAAAGGCAAATTTTCAACCTTGTCAAATCTTTCAAAAGGAAGTAAGAAGGCAACAAAATAAAACATCAGCAAAAAAATCCCCATTTGCTTGGATGGAGACCTTCAACACGTTTTTTTATACTTCCACAAAATGGACCACTGGTTGCAGTTAAAAAGAGTAAAATCAATCTACAGAGACGGAAAGTAGATTAGTGGTGGCCCCGGGGGTGGGAATGCAAAGTGTGTCTGCAAAGTGGCTAATGGAAATGTTCTAAAACTGGATTGTGGTGATGGTTTCACAACTCTGTAAGTTTACTAAAAATTCAATCGTACACTTTAAACAAGTGAATTTCAAGGTACATTATATGGCAATTATTTATTGCAAATTATACCGCAATAAAGCTGTTTAAAAAAAGATGTATCCATTTGTGTTAGATGAGGGAAAACATCCAGGAAGATACATATTAGGTGCGTGTATGACATGTTCCCATTTGGATTTTTAAATGGTTATGCACATTACCTACATGGACATTTCTTAAAGGACATCCAAGGAGCTTGATTACAACAAATGTCTCTGGGAAATGAGTCAAGGGGGAAGAGATGTGATTTTAACTGTGTACCCCTTTGTACTGTTTGAATTCTTTTTGCCTTGAGCATGTATTATTTTTCATAAATACAAAAATAAGTTGGTTAGGAGTCCTCAGAAGCAGGACTCTCACCGTAGTTAATTACACTGGTATTTAACACTGTCTTTTGAGGAAGGGGCTAGCCCACTCCTTCAGAATTTAAATATTTCTCAGAAGACTATAAAAAGGTGACTGTCTTGGACAATACAATACCAAAAGTGACAGAAACCTTAGTCTGAAATCTTACTGCATAAAACCCAACAGGAAGAGAATTTGAATGCCCTTTGAGGAGCAAAATGTGGTTTTTCAAGATTTGGTGATCAGCTTCTGCAAGTGCTAGAACAAAATAGAGTGGTTTATGTTGTGCAATTACACATCTGACAAGGCATTCAATACATTCTGTACAAAGATAAGACTATATGCATCTAGAAAACTGAAAATATACTCCCCCACAAAATTTATTAAAAATAAAAAGAACACAAGTGAAAAAAACTAAAAATGAGCCCAAAAGGTCTCTGAATACCACACTCCCAAAGTCTGTAACCAGATCTCTGTTAGCTGCCCAGACCCAGGCCTGGATTCTGCCTTCTTGCCTCACCTCATTTCTCGGCTTTTGTTAGTCCGATTACCTGATGGGGCATTCTACCTTGCTACTCAAGGACACAGACACTCTGACAGTTAAGAATTTGTGGCTCTCTGAATCCCCCTCTCCCCAACTTTCCCAAAATGCAGCCACCCTCTGACCTTAAGCCCACTCTGTCATCACAGGGTTTCCTGATTTAGAAGGCCAAGGTAACCAGAACGTGGACCACAAAATACCAGCATTCCCAACTTCATGTGGAAGACATATCTAGGCCGCACCCAAGATTATTTGTGGCTCTTCCCACCCAGATCCTCACTTGTTTGTGGGGCATCTTCTTCTTCCCTCCAGAGCCATGCCTCACAAACTGCCAGCACTGCCAGATCTTGACACAAATCCCCCCAACTACCAACCAACCCCTCCCTGCAGGGCTCACCTCCTGGTTTCACCCCCACCACTGAAGCCCCTATTTCTACTCTCATCTCACTGTGCTACTTGGATGATTTCAACTACATCGTTCACTGAGTCACCAAATGCACAGTATGTCCTGGACCGGGGGGGGGGGGGGGGGGGGTAGAGGGGAAATGACGGGATTTTCGTAGATAACATTGAGGACAGGGTTTTGCTTTTTTAACTAAGATAGCTTTATTGACACCTAATTCACACACGATAAAAACCACGCTTTTTAACATTTTTCACATATTCACAACTGTGAAACCGTCATTACAATCTAATTTTAGAACTTCTCATTACCCCTGAAAGAATACCCACTAGCGTCTAGAGTAGTGTTTTTGTGAAAAAAATAAAACAATTTGTCAGAGTTCCAGACTTGCCAACTCTTAGAACATTTTAAATTATAAAGCGCTCATGATGTCCAAAGACTGTACAGTATGTGATCAAGATTAATATAGTTAATAATTACCCACTGTTGGACCTATGCAGTTTAAAGGACAGAGGTAAAGTTTTCCCTTGGGGAAAAAAATTCAGCACAACTATTAAAATAACAAGCAACAGTAAAGAGTGGTTTGTATTTGGATAGCGCCTCATGGCTTTTAAATGTACTCAAATACAGTGGCTTTTTTTTCTATTCTCCCAAACCTCTAGATAGGCCTACAGAGCATTTATAGGCCGGAGCCTGAAGTTCAGGGGCACATGCCTGACCCACACAGTCACCTAGGCAGGTCCCCCAGCCCAGCTCTTTGACCCTCTGTCTTTTTCCTGGACCCACGCTTTCTCCACTATTCTATCACGGGAGAAGAGCACAAACGGTTCAATGAGCAGGCTGTGTGTTACCATTAAGCAATTCCAATTTCATATCTGCCTAGGAAAAAAAAAAAGAAAAAAGAAAAGAAGCTATTTATGCTCTCCACACAACAAAACAGCCCTTTGTTATATGCCAAGGCCCTGGAGATTTTGTTAGTACTGGTCCAGCTGTGACATACAGACATTGGTTCAATGGCCTATGTAAATGTCCTTTGTTTAGTGTGGAGACCGTGAGCCCTCTCTAAAGCCCAAGTCCTAGGTTCTCCCGAGGCCACCCTCAAAGTCAGTAATAGACCCTGACTGACAAGAAGTGCCTGTGCCTTGCTCAATGGTTGGGAAGATAGGTTAAAGTTAGAAATTTTTAATTAAAACGAGGTAAAAGTCTAATTACTTAACAGTTGTCTCCAGAATAACATCGTTTCTTACTCACCAAGGGCTTATTATAGCCTGAACCATTGGGAACACTCGGCTCCACCTGGTTAACCAGAAAAAAAACAGCTCGCTTTTTCCAGGAACATTAACTCTTTTTTCAGACATAAGGCAGTATTTACTGGGTTTGCTCATTAGTTACTAAGCCTTTAACGGCCTGAAAGAGATTAACGAATTCAGAAAAGTAATCTATTGTGGGTAACAATGGTGACGTCTTCCCTATGGCTACAGAAAACAACCACAGTGCAGGACACATAACACTGATGCTCAGTCAGATACACACACACACACACACACACACACACACACAAATACAATTCCCCACAGGTACTATATATTTATATGCACTGGTCACATATGGTAACAAATTTTATACGACATAAATAAAATGGTTAGTACACTATACTCTAAGAAATTAAACATTTCTACCATCATCAATTCTTGCTCAATAATAGAAAAAAGTTGGAAGGGTCAACACTATCAAACCAACTAGTGAAGTTACTTCAAATTTAACCTTAAAATACAGTATTCATTACATGTTTTGTCATCCTGGTAGGAAGAATAAACCAATTGAGAAAGAAGTTAACAGCAGTCCACAGAATTATAAGTCCACACCACCTCATTTCAATGTGAGCAACACCTGGACCATTACCTTTAAACACAAACACCACGTCCCCTCCAAATCTGACTCTGCTCCCCCGCTAGAGGTAACCTCTGAACTCTTGTGTTTGTAATTCATACCTCTGTATGCATTTTGCTTTCCACCTGGAATCATACTTATGTACAAAATATAACTCCCCTATAGAATAAGCTGTTTGAAGGTTAATTCTACATCACATTAATCTCATGCAACTTACGACATATCGGCATCAACTTCACCTCCCAGGTATCATTCCTCATTGCCTCAGTTTCAGGTACGGAGGCTGGAACACATTACACACCAGATGGTCTCTATGGTGATCTACAAGATGGCCTCCAAGATGGCTTCAATGATTACTGGTAGTGTACCAGGGACAGTCTGTAGGACCAATAAAATACAGCTCTTGGGTTCTCTCTCTGTAGGATCATTTACTCTGAGGAAAACCAGGTCACTGGTAGCCTTATGAAAAGGTCCACGGAGTAAGAAATGGATACCTCCTACCAAAGACTACCCAAGTCAAGCTTTGAGGTACCTAACTCTCTAGCCAACAGCTTTACTGCAAACTCATGAGACACCCCGAGCCAGAACTATGTAGCTAGCAAGTCTCAGACTTCTGATCTTCAGAAACTGTGTAAGGTAATAAATGTTTGGGGTTTTTTTTTAATGTTTATTTATTTATTGAGAGAGAGAGAATATGCATGTGCACACATGCGTGGGGGGGGAGGGGCAGAGAGAGAGGGAGAGAGAGAATCCCAAGCAGGCTCTGCCCTGTCAGCACAGAGCCCGATGCAGGGCTCAAGCCCACAAACCGTGAGATCATGACCTGAGCCAAAATCCAGAATCAGACACTCAACCAACTGAGCCACCCAGGTGCCCCAATGTTTGGTTTTTTTCAAGTTGCCATGTTTTAGGATAACATATGAGGCAACAAAAAAATTCACATGAATTTGTTACCATACGTAAGGCAATCTCTATACCATTTTTATCTGGAATTTTCTTTCCTGGGCTCACCTATCAAAATTCCCAAGGCTGAGATTCGGTGGAGTTTATCTTTTATGAAAATGCTTTAGATTCTCCCTTCAAGAGAATTACCTACTCTTTTCCCTTAATTCTAATTGTGTGAGTCACTTTCACAGTGAGATGAGTCTGTCTTACGTAGCAGTGAAAGTTCACAGACCTGCATCCCACACAAGCCATTAGCTCTCCAAAGCACAGATCAGGTCTCGATCATCTCTTCAGCAGTCTGGCCTATTCAAATTAAGGATCCTCAGCCATCCCACACCTGCATACAGAAAAAACTAGGAAGTGATGCTATTACCAGACATTAGTTAGGGTTAGGCTGATCCTGAGTAATAAAGACCTGATTAAGTGGGGAGAGGCCCGCTGTAGTCAGGGACATTTGGAAAATGGGGAGAACTGGAAAAAGAGAAACAGACAGAGACTGGTCCTGGGCTGAACTCAATTCTTCCTTCCTTTCCCTACCTCTACATTTCCCTGGTAACCCCAGCAGAAGAGAGTGGGGAAGGAGACATAATGCATAGAAACACTGTGTTCACACATTCACAGAGGAAGTAAGTGCAGCAGGTGGTTGAGGAATCAATAGACTAACACCCTCCAAAGTCAGGTGCTATGGCTTCCAGCAGCTGATGGTAGGGGTCACAGAGCATGAACCTGGCAATCAGACTGATCCAGGTTTGCATCTTGATTCCACATTCAGGAACCATAAGACCAAAGAAGAAAAGCATCCACTTCTTGGACACTCCCATGCACTTTCTCTCACACTCACTCTCTTGTTCTCTCAAATTAATAAATAAACTTTAAAAAAAAAGAAATTTTCATTTCTAGAATTTACAGGTATCACAAAAACCTATACTCTGGGGTCTAAGAATATGTAAGAATTAAGAAAACCTACTAAGAATTGGGATAGTCCAATTTTTAACATGAAGCACATGTATTAAATGTTTATTAAGATTCTAGTACATTCCACCATATTAGGCACCAAAGCAGAAAACACTTTTCCAAAAATGTTATTTATGCTCTCATAACATTTGTGAAATATACAGATTAAAGTTTTAATGTTTCTAAGTTTTTATTGATTTTGAGAGAGTGAGAAAGAGTGGGGGAGGGGCAGAGAGAGAGAATCCCAAGCAGGCTCCTGTCAGTGCAGAGCCCCACGCGGGGCTTGAATTCACGCACCGTGAGATCATGACCCGAGCCAAAATCAAGAGTCTGACTGATGTTTAATCAACTGAGCCACCCGGGCACCCCCAGATTAAATTTTTGAACCATCACAGAAGTCACAGTTTATTTTGTAGACTAATTTTAATGTGAAACCCGTGGAAAACATTCCAAAATTTCAGTTATATATGGCAAATTCTGTCATCAGCTTTAAAGAAAAAATTTCAAGGAACAGTCAGAACCAACCAGGTCATGACGCTTCTTCAAATGAAAGTGACCCTTGTCAGGCAAATGTTTCCTGTAATATTCTGTCCTTCTTTCTACTATGAAGAATACCATGATAACATTACAAATAATTAGTAAATGCATGGCATCTTAATTTTACCAACATACAAGGCTAGGATTCTGCAATAGGGTGCCAAATTCCAGCTAAAATAATACAGTACTTTAAAAAAATTCTGAACAGGTAAAAACGGTAGGCATTTTACAATATAGGAGACCACAAAGAAACTGATCAATACGCATCAGAACCAACAGGGCTCTTCAAGCTGAGGTTAAATGACCTGCTCCCACCCCTCTTCCTGAAGGGCCTGCAGTGTCTCTGTCACACAGCTGAGACCAGCACCAGCTTCTCCATAGTAACTGCAGCAAGCCCTTTAGCACTAGAAAAAGCATCAGATGCCTCCTCTTATATTAAATATTTATGAGGTTTCAGGACAGGGGTCTTCCTGGGGGGAAGTTCATGGGATGCACACACCCCTCAGAGCCCACCCCTCTTTCTTTAAAATACCTTTTCTCTCAGATTCACTGAAATAAACCCCGGAGGTTGTTGGACTGCCTTTATCATGGCGTTCAGTGCCCATTTCAACCAAACCCAAGGGTTTTCCATTTTTTTAGGTCATCCCAATCCCTTCAACACCTCACCCAATTAAGTTGTAACAGGAAAAACAAAACAAAACAAAATAAAACAAAACAAAACAAAACAAAAGACTAATAAAGCACTGTATCTATTTAAAACCTAGTAAGCCCCTTAAATCTTAGATGTCTGGAAAGAATTAACATTGTAATGGGTTACTCTGTGGGTTCTTAATTTGTTTCCACACACCACATGAGGTTCAAAATGCACAAGTGTCTCAGGTTCTGCTGAGGTACTCTTAGAGAAGAAGGATCAGTCTACACCTGGGGAGCCCTGCTGTTAAAATCAGCGCATATTTTGTCATCATTGATCGGGTGTTTTCACATCCCAAAGAAGAGAAGCACAAAAGTAGGTAAGAGACGTTCAGGTATCCTTACCATAGAAAGGGTTCCTTGGCTTTAAAAGGAGATGTTCCCAAGAAGCTCCAAGATATGATAGCAGCTTTGTCTAAGTACAGCTTGTAGGCAGAGTGACCAACGTCAGATTTTGATGGCAAGGGACCTTTGAGCACACATGCAGCTGTCACCTGAAAAGTCTGAGCACATTTTTGTGGGAAAGCAGTCTGCATGCTATAGAAGCAGCAGGACTATCAGGGAGCCGCTGAAATGCAAGAACCCCTTCCTCTTCTTTTTATCTAGAACCTAGCTCAATGCCTGGCACACAGCATTTTTTGTGAGTGCTCCAAGAGTGGGAATGGGTGACTGTAAGAATCCTAAGAATTTTTCTCCTTCCGGAAAACTGCACATTACAGGACCACCCCCATGTCCAGTGATCACTACTGAGAGCACATTACCAGCATGACAAACTAGGAAAACCTAATATAGAACCACATTTTTTTACTCAAGGAATGGCAGGTTCCTCTACATACTAGGACAACTCCAGACTAAATCAACATTTTCACTTGCCTGAGGCAGAGGAGGAAAAAGAAAAAATGTTTTCTTGAAACTGAACTTAAAAGTAATGTCCTTCACCCTGAGATAATGTTCTTCCTGATTTGGGAAGGTGTAGAGGGGTGTTAAAAACCTCACACTTATGGGGCACCTGGATGGCTCAGTGGGTTGGGTGTCCAACTCTTGATTTAGGGTCAGGTCATGACCTCACAATTTGTGAGATCGAGCCCTGCATCAGGCTCTGCTAAGGATTCTCTCTCCCTCTCTCTCTGCCCCTCCCCTGCTTATGCTCTCTCTCTCTCTCTCAAAATGGGTAAATAAACATTTAAAAAGAAATCCCACACTTATAAAAGATGGTGGCTTTATGTTGGTTGATTTTAATGACTTGGCAAAACAAGGAATTAGCAACCCAGCTCCCCACCCCTAATTTCACCCATCCACGAAGTCAAATATATTAGCAGTGGTAGCGCTGGGCTGTAACTCCCACTGACCCAGCCACAACTTACCTAGGACTGCAGCCCCACCTAGTACGTGCCAGACTCACCGAACACATGTCACCGCCAAGGGCAGAACAGAAAAAGAGGCATAACTGGTTTCGAAGGTGGAGGACACAAGAAATGCTACATCTGGCTATCAATACATAGTCTAACATGAAGGAAGAACATCCAGATTGGAGAAGTCTAACAATGACTTCACATAAAAAGATACATTTGGACCTATACCCACTAGAAATTTGCTGTAAGTGAGCCATGGTTACTGAAGGCAATTCTTATCCATCAAGTGTACTGAGAACGGAAAAAACAGTTGACTATCAGTTTTAGGAAGTCTACAAAAAATGAAAAAAGACTGGCCAGCAGCCCAAAGCCCCTTTCAGGCTGAACTTCCAATCAGCACATTTTTATAATTTTCCTAGCAACTGGTTTAGCCCCAGCTTAGAAAGATAATAAAACAAATTACCCAGAACTAGGTGTTAATGCAGTGAGTATTATAAAGAGTCAGGGTGACATTACCAATTAGAACAAAAATAAAATAAAATATACTCAGCAATTTCACTTCTCCATGTTACCCTAGGCAAACACGCTTGCATAAAGGAGGAATAAACAAAGATGTTTGGTGCGGCATTTATTTATGATAGTTTAAAAAAATACTCTAAAGAATCAAAACACCCATTAATAGAAGTTAAATTAAGGCATATTTATTATACTCTGGGACACTATGCAGCAGTTAAAAAGAAGGATATCTGGGCACCTGGGTGGTTCAGTCAGTGAGGTGTGTGACTTCACCTCAGGTCATGATATCATGGTTCGTGGGTTTGAGCCCCGCGCTGGGCTCTATGCTGTCAGCACAAAGCCTGCTTCAGATCCCGTTCCCTCTCTCTGTCCCTCCCCCGTGCCTGTTCTCTCTCAAAAATAAACATTACAAAATAAATAAAACAAAGTAAATAAAATAAATTTTAATATAAAAATAGAGAAAAATTAAAAATTAAAGAAAAATTAAATTAAAAAAAATTTTTTTTAAATAAACAGAATGAAGTTATCACTATGTGGTAGCACAGCAAGCTCTCCACAACACAGAGCTGAGGAAAACTATAGAAGCACATACAGTGTGATAGTATTTGCCTTTTTAAAAGGCACACATATGCAAAAATCAGTGCTACAACTGTTGCCAACCTGTGGTCCCTGAACTAGCAGCATCGACGTCACCTGGGAACTTGCTAAAAATGCAAATTCGCAGGCCCCATCCGGGCCCACTGAATCAGCAATCTGAGTCTAGCAGGATGTGTTTGAACAAGCCCTCAGATGCCAAACAAAAAGCTTGAGAACTCCTAGTCTCCACAGGTCTATACACAGATTCCTGAGAAAAGAGCAGGCCTCTCACCAACTGAGGTCCAAGCAAGTACCTTTATCTATAGTTTTTTGCCCCCCACCTTACCGTTTTTTTTTTGTTTAACAAGGAGAGTGTATTCATGCATTGCTCCCATAAATTAAAAGTAACTTCTGTTTTAGGTACTACCGGTGCCACGAGGGGATTGGAGAAATGGTTAACCATGCAATCATGGTGGAGGGAAACCTGATGGAATAGGAGGACGGAGGTTCCCCATGAGCTACTGAAATGCTGGAGGTCACAACAATCATGAAAAACGGGCCAAGTAGGAATTTGAACCCTCAACAGAGTTCAGCTGATCTCACCAGTGTCTCCCACAGCATGTGCATGACAGTCTACTCTAGGAGGAAGCACAGCGAGCTACCCGTGAATATGAAAAGAATAAGGCAGACGCCATTTTGGAAAAGCCAACATTTTACAAAGTCTTCTGTTGTCCTGTTTTGTTGATTCCTTAGCACTACACGCTGTCATGGCCAGTGATGCCCCCAGCCCCCACTGGGGGCCTCCCCTCTCCTCCATCTGAAGATGAGGGGCCAGCTTCGTCTTTACAATTGCTGTGGCTGTTTCCCTGGCCAGCAGGGAAAAGGCAACAAGAAAGAGGGCTTTGAAATTAAATAACAAATGTTAGGGAGAAAACCTAGCCACCATCTTTCTAAGCCTTGACATCCCCCTTCCAGGTTGTAGGGCCTGGAAATGCATACACTCACACGCACCCAGGCACACAAACACACACACACCCCTGTACTTAATTTCTTATTAACTTCACAGAAGTACAATCCACCATTACTGTCAATATTTAGGAAGATAAACACACAGGTGTAGTCTGGAATCCGCATTAAAATAAGGTTATGGAGGGGGGGCCTGGGTGGCTCAGTTGGTTGAGCGTCCGACTTCAGCTCAGGTCATGATCTCATGGTTTGTGGGTTCAAGCCCCACATCGGGCTTTGTGCTGACAACTCAAAGCCTGGAGCCTGCCTTGGATTCTGTGTCTCCCTCTCTCTCTGCTCCTCCCCAGATCATGCTCTGTCTCTCGCTCCTTCAAAAATAAATAAACATTAAAAATTTTAAAAATAAAATAAATATAATAAGGTTATGGAAACCTGTAATATAAAAAGAGGATTAGCCATAATTAATTATCAGCTGAGAGATGGCAATAAGAGATAACCTTCTAATCTCCCTATTATTGCTACAAGTCATGTTCCCAACTAGGAACAAAAATAACTGGTATTTTATAAGGAATTATGAATTTTCCACTTCTAAATTTTTTAAGCAAGAATATCGCTGATTTGGTTACCAAAAATGCACAGTATCACCCTTGATACACACATACCCTACGACAGCTTAAAAAGCCAACATCTAAAACAGCCCAGATATTCTTACCTTAACTTGGTGATAAAAGATCAGGTTGAAGTTTCACTGCCTATAACAAGTACTCTTCAAGTTTCACTGAAGAGAAAAAGTGGAATGAGAGCACATTCTCACTCCTGGACTTTGGAAACATCAGTTCCTTCGGTTTCAAGCTTTATTCTCTCGGATATTGTGAGGTCATCACACCCACTTGTTCTCTGACACAAGCCCATGTTCAAAAGGACTGCAGACCTACAAAGAAACAGCTCTGTGCCATTCAATTATCTGGGCCATGCTTCTCCATGGTACAGAGAAAAGTAATCTCTTTTTAACCTTAAAGCAGGCACAGTTTTCCTTCTCATCTCCCACCATTCAGCCAATTTTTGTCTTCCTTTAACAAGGCCAGATTTTTAGCTATACCCATTTAAGAAGCTTGGGTTCTTTAGAGAAAATGAAGCAAAAAGTTATAGCCTCATATAATAGAAACATCCAATTAAAAAAAATTTTTTTTAATGTTTATTTATTTCTGAGCGAGAGACAGACAGAGTGAGAGCTGGGGAGGGGCAGAGAGAGAGGGAGACACAGAACCCGAAGCAGGCTCCATGCTCTGAGCTGTCGGCACAGAGCCTGATGCGGGGCTTGAACCCACAAACTGTGAGATCATGACCGGAGCTGTCAGACATTTAACCGACTGAGCCACCCAGGTACCCCGAAACATCCAATTTTTAAAAAAAGGAAAGATTTAACACTACCTCAAGAGTCATAAAGAAAACTAAGTTTACCTCTAAAGAGAACAGACTTAAAACTTGAGGGAAAAAACAAAACAACACAGCACAAGGTATAAGATGTATTAAGAGATCGTTTTGTATTATGTCCACTGTAATAGATCTCTTCCTAAATGAGTTAGGAAGCAAGTTAAGTTAAAAGCAAGACAGAAGACAATTGCCTTTATGTCAATGTTTGTCAGAGAAGGCCTAAGCATCTCCTGATCAGCAGCTTTCAATAAACACAAGAGCCCTACACCTCTGTTACTTCGATAACAGAATGCTGTGTCCCTGGGAAGCCTCTACCTTCCTGGGGCACCTTCTAGAACAGACATTTCTGAATGCTCAGGAATCTGCCTCTACCTGCCCCCCATGGCCGCCCACCTCAGGACCAGGTCAATCCTGAACATCTTTTTCCTTCCCCTCTCCTCCGTCTGAAGATGAGGGGCCAGCTTCATCGTCGGGAAGGCCGGAGGAGCAGGTCAGCCTGCAACAGTGACTAACAGAGTCACACGGGCGGAAGTGAAGTCCACCTGGGCCGGCGCGAGGCGACCTCAAGTATCTGCAGCACGGAGTTGAGGCACAAAACGCTGCTGTGGGAACACCCTTCCTTAACGCCCACCCCCACCAAACACCAACTAGATTTCATATCCAAAACTGTGACTGGCAAACCCAGCTTTAAAGAAGATCTCTTCTGTGAAAGAAGTCGGGCACAAGCAGGTTCCCTTTGAACAGAGGAAACTTGATATCCTGAAGGCCTGCCAAAGAAAGCAGCCTGTGTTTCAAGTACATGCTTGTGATTAAGAACCTGAATAGCGACTGGACAGGGTGTGTGCAGGGGAGAGGGAGGAGGGCCAGCGGACAAATTTCAGCGAACACAGGAAATGCGGTCTGTACTTTGGTTTCTACTTTCATTAAAATGTGTTTATGCTTCCCTGGGTATATCTGTCCCTTAATTAACAGGTATATTCAAAGAAAGGACGCTGCTGAGACACAAACAAATGTGGGAGAAGGGTGCTTAAAATTACATAGGTCTCCAGTCCCTTTTATTTAAAAGAAATGTCTTAGGGGTGCCTGGGTGGTTCAAGCTGGTTAAGTGCCCGGCTGTTGATTTCGGCTCAGGTCATGATTCCAGGCTCAAGGGATCAAGCCCAGCGTGGGACTCTGCACTGAGCATGGAGACCTGCTTGGGCTTCTCTCTCCCTCTGCCCCTCCTGCACCCACTCTTGCGCTGCCCCCCTCTCCAAAATAAAAAAAAAATGAAAAATAAAGTAAAATAATGTTTTATTGGTTTGCTTTTATACATTTTTGCCCACTAAGATTATGTTTAATGTATGGGGAAAAAATGATAAAGAATTACTGCAAAGCACAGAAAAATACTAAACGCAGAAAGTACAGCTGTTTTAATCCTGAGATGCCAGGTAATGGAAGGAAGTTAATGATGATCACAGTTGCTTCCCAAAAAGCCCCGGGGGGGCTGCGCACTGGCTTCTGCTGGAATAAGCAGAGGTGTACTTTTCAGGAGGAACGATTCCTCAAAAGGTGCTAAAGCTCCCTGAAGCAAGCCAGATGGGGGGTGAGCTGGATCCTTCCTTGTCAGCACCTCCACATCTCAGCAGGCCTCCCCCCAACACAGCAATCTCAAGACTGTACCTGCAGACCCAAGGACTCTGCTCGACTGGCATCCAAACATTTCATTCATCCACAGTTAACACAGAGATTCACAAGCAAAATTCCTCGCATTGGAGACCTGGCATAATTAACCAAATCTGCTCCATTTTGGCAAATTTATACCTGGAACAAATCCATTTAAAATAAAGTCTCGAAAGGGGCACCTGGGTGGCTCAGTCAGTTAAGCGTCGACTTCAGCCCAGGTCATGATCTCGTGGTTTGTGGGTTTGAGCCCCGCGTCGGGCTCTGTGCTGACAGCTGGGTGCCTGGAGCCTGCTTCAGATTCTGTGTCTCCTTCTCTCTCTGCCCCTCCCCTACTTGTGCTCTGTCTCTCTCTATCAAAAATAAATGTAAAAAGAATTTTTTTTTAAAGTAAAGTCTCAAGGGTCTCCTGGGTGGCTCAGTCGGTTAAGTGTCCAACTCTTTATTTCAGCTCAAGTCATGACTTCATGGTTCGTGGGTTTGAGCCCTGTGTCGGGCTCCTTGCTGACAGTGCAAGGCCTGCTTGGGATTCTCTCTCCACCCCTCCCCTGCTTGATCTCTATCTTTCTCTCTCTCTCAAAATAAATAAACATAAAATAAAATAAGGTCTGTCTACATGATTGAGAGGGGATAAAATATTATAAACTATATGATATTGAGTAGTTTTTTCAGCCCCCTATACTTCACACTCCCTCATCAGTAAGATGGAAAAGGAAGAGTCCACCTGAGCAGAGCTGAAGTGAGGCTCAAATAAGGCATTTGCTGCCCTGAACTGCTTGGCAGGAGCCAGGACCAAGGGTGCACTGAATAGACTGTGAGCATCATTGCCAAATAAAATTCCTCCTTCCCACATGGTACTGGTTGAAAAGAACTAAGAATTTCAAATCTTCCAAAGCTGAAAGGCCAAAACCATCCCCATCTCACCTTCTGGATCCTTCCAGTCACCTTTCCAACCTCTAAAGAAAAGATGCACAGTGGCAGGACGCACTGTGAAGGGCCCATTGACATTTTTCTTCTGTTCAGCACAGAACATACAGATGTGAGGTAGTGGTATTAATGGGAAAATGATCATATGTTAAAAATTCCCCAAAACTGCAGTTTATTGGCAAAAGCAAAAGGGTGACTGGGAGATGAGGCTCCCTGGTCAGGAGAAGCAAGAGAGTCAGGGAGCCTGGGGGCTCCCATTGTGCTCTGGGGGCAAATGTGGGAGAAAACGCCTGGAGCCCACATGGAAGGGCCCAGGCACCCACAGCCTCTTCCTCAGCTCAGGGAGCTAGAGCACTTGCTGGTGGTCACCGTGTCCAGAGTTCAAGGTAGAAGTGACAATATGACAAACGTCCGTACTCTGGGACGGCATGGGTTTAGAACTGCAATTGACTAACCACGTCCCTCAATTCCTTTGAGAAAGAAAAATCAAAAGTTCCTCTTCATCTTCCAGTACATCTTAAAAATTACTACTTTGCCCAGTGTTTCTACTTTGGCCAGAATTCATACAGAGACCTAAAGTCTATTAGTTTTAAAAATGTATGAGTTTTCAAAATTCCCAATTAATAACCTGAAATATTTTTCCTAAGCTTTGAATCATTACGCACACACCAAAAAACGAGAAAGAGAGATGTAAATTAACTTTGCAAAAGCAATGAAATTAATTAATAATAAATGAACAAGCTAAGAAATCTGTTTTTCAGGGTTTTTTTTTATTCCCATTGAAAAAAGTTAATACTAATAGGAAACATAAAATATATTGAATTAATCCATGAAATCCCTTAAGTAAAGGCAAAATAAAAAGAACAAGAACAACAAAACTCTTAGGTTTCATTTTGTGACCCAAAATGGGGAAAGATAAAAAAGAAAAAGGAGAAAATGGAAATTTGGTGGAGAAAAAGGTCAGGAAAAGAGAGAAAAGCTAAGGGAAGGAGGAAGGAACAGCAAAGCTGGACGAAAAACACCCAAAAAACCACAGCACACAAAGAAGGAACGGAAGGGAGCAGACAGATGGATGTGTGTGGTTTGTTTTTTGGGTTTTTTTTTTTTTTAGCTTTACACATCACTTGCATTTCAGGGAATTATCAAAGTTAAGTAGTGCACTTTGAAAAGTTGGTTGTTTCATCAGAGCTCACTGCTTTGAAACTTAACAGCTACAGTTGCCATTATAAATAGAATAATCAGAGTAGGAAAACATCATCAGACCAGCTGCAGTGACCACAGCCCCAGCTAGAAGCAAGCCAGCAACACTCGCAGGACTGGAGTCCCTTCTGGAGGTTAAAAAGAAATCTGAAAACAAATTATAATTCTGGGAAAAATAAAAGTCCCTAAACCAAGAGAAATCTGTCATGTTACCTTTGTTATTAGTCAAAATTTTCATTTAATCCCTGAAGCCATGAGCGATCCATTTAAAAACCACCATAGAACAGACTGCAAGGTATGTTTTCCCTTCCAACAATGACCCAAGGAAAACAGCTGACGGACTCCACTTTGGAACCTGCCGCTCTGGAATGAAAATCCTTTCTAAAGAGAACTGAGTGAGAATATTTGACAAATCCAGACACACTGCATAAATGACTCCCATAGCCATGACATTCCATGATGAAGGTGAGCACTCACAACTTCAGATTTGCCCTGAGAAACCACCACTTAAAAAAAAAAAAAAAAAAAATCACAGCTTCACTATGATTTGGCTCAAATGTCACCTCTAGGCAAAATTGCTTCTCTGGCTCTTGTACCACCCAGAGAATGTATAATACTGCACTTTCGTTCTACAAATACTTTATAAGCGCTTATTCTCTGCAAGGCTCTTACCATTAAGGTGAATTATTGCTCATAGACTTGAGCTCCTTGAAGGTCAAACTCTAGGATATGACTATTAAAATACATTTTGCATTAAAAGCATCTTAACTAAAACCAGTGACATATATAGTAATAGCAAAGCCAGTTATTCTCCCCTGCCTCTGGTTTCTTCTCTCATTTTATGAATATGCACGTGGCCAAATTACCACCCTCTCTGCATTCAAAAACAAAAACCAACACTCTATACAGGCAAACAAATCCAACCTCACCCCCACCCACAGAACCTAAATCTCTCTGCATTACCCACGACTGGGACTCCTCACCAGTCAGGATCCACTTTTTCTGCTCAATCCACTTGGCCTCTCCACAGCCTTTGAAAGTTGAACTCCCTGTGTCTTAACCTGCACTTCCCCTCCCTGCCCTGAAATGTTCATATTCAAGTTCTGTTCTCTTTTTACTCCACTTTTCCTCCTGGGCCATCTCAGCAACTTAATAGCTTCAAACATCACATGTCTCCCAAACTTTGAAATCCTGCTCGGCTCCTTCTCTCGGAAATCCATATTTCATTCCTGAACCTATCCACATAAACGTCCCATGAGACCTGGGTAGTAGTTTAAAACATGTGCACACAGTCACTGACACTCTTCCCACCAAAAGTGGAGCCTCATCTCCCTCTGCTTGAATATGAGCTGGACTTTGCGGCACATTTCTAACAGAATGAGGAGGAAGTAACACCTCAGGCTATCATAAAAAGCCACCAAGTTTCTATCTGACTGTCTCTTAGGAGTCACACCTTGGGGGACCCCAGAGAACACATCAGAAGTCTGGGCATCCTGAGGCTGCCTGCTGTTGGGTCAACAGCACAGGCTCCGGCAAAAAACAATACCCAACACAGGCAAGGAAATCACCATCATCAAACAGACCCATGCTGGGGTTTCTTCTGAAGACCATGCAGGTAGAAACAGGTGCCGATGAGCCCCAGCTGCTTGGGTCTTCCAGTACACCTGCCCTCAGGAAGTGAGTAATAAGCCTTTGTATGTACGTATGATCCCCGCCTCATACTTCAAGTCACCCCAGCTGAAGCTGAGCAGAGACACGCTGTCCTGGCTAAGCCCTGCCCAAATGACAGATCTGTGACCATAATCAATGCTGTTATTTCAAACCACTAGGTTTTAACACGGTTTGTTATGCAGCTTTGGACAACTGGAATGACCTCAAATGCGACATGGCCCAAATGAAGTTCATTATCTTCCTCCCTGCATCTGCTCTTCTTTCTATGCTTTCTATCCCGGTTCCTTTTCCACGCAATCTGAAAGCCCTCCTCCACTCTTCTCTACCCTCAGAGCCCCTGTACCTCAGACATCTTACACACCATAACCCAGAGGTCTCTCAGGAATCCAGCACCCCCACTTCTGGTTTGAAAATTAATAAAGGGAAACCTCACTAAAATAGAGCTGTTAGGCAGCTAGAGTTGGGCACAGGGAGGTCTCTTGCCCTACCACTCATAGTCAATTGCAGACCCAGCAGGAAGAGATAGGACGCTGCACACAGTACTACTTTACTATCCTAGTCGGAGGAAGATTTCCTCCTGTCCCAACAGGAGGAGGAACCGATGACAGAAAGTCACAGCTGGGCCAATGAAAAGCCACTACACTTAGAACTCCCAGCTTACTCCAGTGGATTTTTGTTTATGACAGTTTTCCCAACTTCCCAGTTTCTTCTATAAGAGAGTATTCCTCTTCTTTGTTCAGTGGACTTACCTATGCTTTTGCTATAGTTGGCCTGTCCTGAATTACAATTCTCTGTTTTTCCCAAATAAACCCATATTTTGCTAATAAAATAACCGGCAGGTTTATTTCTTAAGGTTAACCCTGGCTAGGAATACAGTGACAGTGACACCCCTTACCTGGTTTGCTAGCACCTTCTACTCAACTGCCAAAATAATATTTTAAAACTAAACTCCCACACACCTACCACCTGCTTATCACGTAGAGCATACAGTCTGATTCCTGATCCCAGTACAGAAGACTGCTCACATCCCCCCAATGACTACCTGAGACTCTGGCCCCAGGGGAAATTCTGAGGATTCACAAACACCTTTTCGCCCTTTCATGCCACTGCACCTTTGCACATGCTGACTCTCCTCCGTAAAATTCCCTTCCTCTCCCTTCTTTCTCTCACCACTTACAAAGAGTCCTACGTAGTCTTGCAGTCCAAGTTCAAAGGTCATCTACTTTGAGAATCTTTTCTAATGACCCAGCCAGAATAGCTCACTTCCTCCTGCATCAGTTATGCAAGCCCTTACAACACCCACTTCACTACCGCGATCCAGTTCTGTCTGTTTCTCCAGGGTGGCCTGCGAGCCTGAGGGAGGCATCATGTCCTGTTTGCCTTCAAATAAATGTTTAATTTGAACTGGAAACCACTAAGTTAGTATTTCACAGAAATATCTAATATTCTGTTTCAGAATCAATACTGTTGAGCACCAGAGCTAGTCACAGAATTTAACTTAATTTTCTCAACTATTTGGAGTATTATCAGCCTCCAAGAGGTTTAGTGACCTATCTGGTGTCTCATAACCACAAAATGATGAAGCCAAATTTTGAACCCAGGTAAAACTTCAAGTCCAGGGGTACCTGGGCAGCTCAGCCGGTTGAGCATCCAACTTCAGCTCAGGTCGTGATCTCATGGTTCATGGGTTCGGGCACTACATCAGGCTTTGTGCTAATGGCATGGAGCCTGCTTTGGATTCTCTGTCTCCCTCTCTGTCTCTCTGTTCCTCCCTCCCTTGCATTCTCTCTCTCTCTCTCTCTCTCTCTCTCTCTCTCTCTCTCAACAATAAAAAACATAAAAACAGAAAAGTCAAAACTTCAAGTCCAGCACTCTCTGCCCTAAACATTTATAATCAGTTCTGATGTACAAGGACAGACACACAGCCATATTCTGGCACAGATACACCCCTTAGTGCCCCATTCCCACGGCTGCCACCACAGCACCCTGCTCCTCCAAACAACACCTTTGAAAGGAAAAAAGGAGACTGCATATAACTTTCAGGTAGCGTAATATGTTGTGTAAGGACGCGTATTCTATAGCCAAATTAAATCCCAGATTTAAAACCCAGCTCTGTCCGTATCAAGCTAGGTGCCCCTAGAGAAATTATTCCCTCCACCCCTTCACGCCTTGTTTCTTCACTTACAAAGCAGGGATAGTGTGAGCACTGCTCATGGGTTTCTTGTGAAGATATTTAAAAAAGAAACACGAAAAGCATTTAGAACATAACCTGGCATATAAAACACTCAGCAAATGCTGTTGCTGGTTTTAGGCGGAGTAGAAGGAGTATTTGTAAAAGTGACTGAGTAAAAACTCTAGCTGGAAAACGTAGGTAATTATAATGCAGGGCTGAAGCTGTGTCTCTGCAGATTCCAATTTTATTTTAATTAGTCAGAAAAAAACATTTCTAGAAAGTACGAAGTATCCCCAGGGGTTTAAACTGGTTAGCAAATGCAACTTAAATTTTTCGTGGGCTCCTGGTGATCCTCTTAGGACCAAGTTTTTGTAGCACTCCCCACATCTAACACAGTATGTATGGGGAAGTCATGATCATTCAGCTTCTGTTTACTCATATATAAAATGAAAATGATACCAGTCCTATCACCCACCAGCATTAAAAGATTCAAATGAAATAATATGTAGAAAAATTAATAAGAGCTTTGCAAAAGCCAGGTGGTGGTATCACCATCATCACCAATATCATTCTGAGTTGTAATAAGGTGATATACTGAAAATGATATATGAGATCAATACCAGAACGATAGGTTGGTCATCCTTTTGCTAACTGCCCCAATGGCCAAAATGTTTGCATTTTTCTCTCTTTCCAGAATTCTCATTCTGGTTAACTAGTGGCATGTACTTTTTACCACTGTCAACATACTTTTGCTCTTCTCGGCTGTATTCAAAGAAAACTTCTAAAGCGTACTGAGACCAGGGCACCTGGGTGGCTCTGTCGGTTAAGCATCTGACTTTGCTCAGGTCATGATCTCGCGGTTGGTGGGTTTGAGCCCCACGTCGGGCTCTGCTGACAGCTCAGAGCCTGGAGCCTGTTTTGGATTCTGTGTCTCCCTCTCTCTCTGCCCCTCCCCTGCTCATACTCTGTCTCTCTCTCTCTCTCTCAGAAATCAATAAACATTTAGAAAAATTTATGAAAAATAATAATAAAATAAAATGTATTGAGACAATCCATGCCTCCTAAGCTCAGGACACATTGGAAGCAAATAACTAACCTTGGTAGAACAGCATAGGAAATGTATCTATGAAAGTATTTACTGAGCATACGGCCAACATGCTTTGGGGAATAAAAATGTAACCATCACTGTCTTTTCCTCTGTCTGTATATGTATTCACACACAGTTAACATAATACTTAAGAAGTAAAGTATCAATTTGGCTTCCACTTACAGATTTTCAGTGATTATGTATAAAGCTATAAGCATATGTGGAGCATACATTCTTGTTTCCCTGCCAAAAATTTTCCCCTAATTTTTAGCCATTCTATCTAATCCCATCTGACTCTACCTATGCTAGAAATCTTTCCAATTAATTATGCACAATAGGACAAACACTTAGGGCATATCTACTACATACACACTTGACTGAGGGTGAGGAACACATATGTAAAAACATTCTTCTGTTCTAGTAACATTTTATTTCTAGCCAACGACAGATCCTAGTGGATTGGATAAACTACTATCTTTATTCCTA
Source organism: Panthera uncia (assembly GCF_023721935.1). Lineage (NCBI taxonomy): Eukaryota > Metazoa > Chordata > Mammalia > Carnivora > Felidae > Panthera > Panthera uncia. The sequence goes on along the minus strand of NC_064812.1, from coordinate 53,871,928 downwards.
TAGCCTTACTGATTGCACCAGAAGTTCCTTTTCATACCACAATGCCTCCAACAAAGCTCAGAAAACAATAGGTAAAGTCTGATCTTAGCAGTAAACTCCCAATCCAAAACTTTATCAAGGTCACATTTTATAAAATTTTTAAACTGACATTTATGTTTGCATAGCTGTAACATGAAATACACCATGCCTATAAGCCGAGGCATGTAAATTAACAGTCCTGCCTAAAACCACTATTTTTAGCACTGACTGATTACAAAAGTGTCTAAAGAGAGAAGACACAAAAACACAGAGAATGAAGAACTGAAAGCTACTCAGAGCCATGCAAATTACTCCAAAAAATGTCACCTAGAAAATATTTGCTCTTAATACTATATTTTGTTAGTAAAAATGACATTATAAAGGTCCAACATAACCAAAAGGAAAGTAAGAACAGGAAAACTAAATATGTGTCACAAAACGCAAAGGTTTAATATGAGCATGAGAGGGGGAATGATGAGAAGAGCAAGACTCACCAAGATCCCAAGAGTGAAAAGTGAGTAACAATCCCAAGAAGGGAATAAAAATGGCTAATCAATCTATAGCCTCTCTAGTAAATGGTGAAATTTCCAATGAAAAAGGGTGGCATTTTCCCCCTATAAAGTTCATTATTCTTTTTTTTTTTTTAAGACAATGACATCTGTGCAGCAAAGGAAACAAGTGAAAAGACAACGGAATGGGAGAAAATATTTGCAAACCATTTATCTCATAAGGGTTTAGTATCCACAATATATAAAGAACTCCTACAACTTGACAATAACAAAAACAAATAATCCGATCAAAAAATGGGCAAAGGATTTGAACAGACATTTCTCTAGATAAGACAAGCAGATGGCCAACAAACATATAAATATATATATAAAAAAAAAATGCTCCACATCTCTATCATCAGGAAAGTGCAAATCAAAATCGCAATGAGCTATCACCTCATACCCATTAAGATACCAGTATCAAAAAACAAAACAAAACAAAACAAAAACAGAATAATAAGTGTTGCTGAAGATGCGGAGAAATAACCCTTTCAACCGCCCCTGTCCATTTTTTGCACAGCCCCCCACCGCCAGCCTTCACTCTTCCTTTTAAAATAACTGTTGGTGGGAACGTAAAATGGTTCAGCCACTCAGCCATATGGAGAATAGTATGGAGGTTCTCAAAGAATTAAAATTAGAACTACTATATGAATCAGCAGTTCCATTTCTGGGTGGGATAGCATAGGAAATGTACAAAAAGAATGAAGAATTGCTGTTCAATGGGTACAGGGTTTCAGTCATCAATATGAACAAGTTCTAGAGATCTGTTGTACACCAAGTTACATATCATTAACAATAATGTGCTATATACTTAAATATGGTTAAGACAGTAGATTTTATGTTTTGTGTTCTTTACCACAATTTAAAAAAAAAAAATGAAAAAAAAAAACAACAATGACAATTATGTTTTCCAGAAAGTGACTTGGCAACAGGAATCCAAAGTCTAAACATATTCACATCTTTGAGTTGTTTCAGGAAATCTATTTTAAAACAATTTCTCTTGGGGCGCCTGGGTGGCGCAGTCGGTTAAGCGTCCGACTTCAGCCAGGTCACGATCTCGCAGTCTGTGAGTTCGAGCCCTGCGTCAGGCTCTGGGCTGATGGCTCGGAGCCTGGAGCCTGTTTCCGATTCTGTGTCTCCCTCTCTCTCTGCCCCTCCCCCGTTCATGCTCTGTCTCTCTCTGTCCCAAAAATAAATTTAAAAAGTTGAAAAAAAAAAATTTTTTTTTAAATTAAAAAAAAAAAAAAAAAAAAAAAACAATTTCTCTTAAAATATTCTAACAGCTGAAATGGAAAGTAATCCATAGTCCAGCAAAGAAACATCTAAATAACCATCAACTAGTGAAGGGGTGTGGTCATCAAAAATTATAGTGTGGAGAAACTTGTTTAAATGATCTGTTAACATTCTCATTATTTAGTAGTATTCAAAACAGAACATAAAACTATGTATGGTATATACAGTTCGACCATAATGAACATGTACTGGACATTCAATAAAGAAAAAGATGAAATTCTAATACAGGAAAGAAAAAAGGGGTATGGGAACAGGGAAATCAAGAGGGGGAGGGAGAAAAGCTATACCAACAGGATTTCTGTTGAATTTTCATCTGGACAAATTGATTCCAATGTTCATTTGGAAATTAAATCTGGCAAGAATAGCTAGGAAAAAAAATCTAACAATAAAAAGAAAAATAGAGGGGTGCCTGCTGGTTCAGTCAGTGGATCATGTGACTCTTGATCAGGGTCATGAGTTCGAGCCCCATGTTGGGCATGGGGACCTACTTAAAAAAAAAGAAAGAAAAGAAAAGAAAAGAAAAGAAAGAGAGAAAGAAAGAAAGAAAAGATAAAAGAAAAATAGAATAATCAGGAAAGACCAGTCCTTCCAGATATTTTTGCATAGTATGAAGGTACAATAACTTAGTTTAGTTGCTGGGAATGAACAAAAATGTAAAAAAGAAAAGAATACAGGAATTTAGTATATGACAACAGTATTATTTCACATCAGTAAAGGAAAGATCCATTATTCAGCAACTGGTATAGGGTACCTGAGCAGCCAATGGGGGTATGATGGGGTTAAGATTCATATCTCACACTTTTTGTCAAAATAAGCTTCAGATGGATGAAAGATTTAAATGTAAAAAAAAATACGCCACCTGGGTGGCTCAGTCGGTTAAGCGACAGACAGATTTTGGCTCAGGTCATGATCTCGCAGTTTTTGGGTTTGAGCCCTACATCGGACTCCACATTGACAGTGCAGAGCCCGCTTGGGATTCTCTCTCTCCCCCTCTCTCTGCCCCTCTCCCACTCATTCTCTCTCTCTCTCTCTCTGTCTCTAAATTAACTTGTAAAAAATGTAAAAAAAATAAAACCATAAAAACAGAAACTCAAAGTAAGGAAGGCATTTCTAGGAATGATTCAAAAGCTATAAGCTAAAAATTAAAACAGCCATCAATTAGTATTTCTCCTTGGGAAAAAATCACTATCAAGTCAAAAGAGTAAAGACAAGGGGCGCCTGGGTGGCTCAGTCGGTTAAGCGTCTGACTTCGGCTCAGGTCATGATCTTACAGCTCGTGAGTTCGAGCCCCAGGTTGGGCTCTGTGCTGACAGTTCAGAGTCTGGAGCCTGCTTCTGCTTCTGTGTCTCCCTCTCTCTCTGCCCCTAACCCACTCACATTCTGTCTCTGTCTCTCTCAAAATTAAATAAACATTTAAAAAAAATTTTTTTTAAAAAGAGTAAAGACCAACTAGGAAAAAAATACATTAGCAATTCATATTGTGGACAGAGGGCCGCATTCTGCAAATGGAAGAAACAAAAGACAACACAACAGAAAATTTGGCAACGTATAGGATCTGACATTTCACAGAAAAGGAAATCTAAATCTTAAACTTACCAAAAGAAGTACAACCACCTTTGTATTAAGAAAAATATATAATAAAAAAAAATAAAAATATATAATAAAACCTATGCCAAGAAACCTCTGTTCCGTGTAAGATCAGCGAAGATGAGAAAGTGCGACAACACCCACGCTGAACGGTGGAGGGAAGCGGATGCCCACATGCCTTCCACCGAGCAGGATTCAGCACCATCCGAACTGAACAGTCACATTCTTCTAAGAATTCTTCCTACAGACAAACTGGCACATTTATCAAATGACTTGCATGCAAATTTATTTGCTGCAGATTTGTTTAATAGCAAAGTATCAGGGAAAACCTAAATGGCCATCGACAGGGAACAAGCCAAATATCACCTATTCCGCCATGGAACATGGCACATCTACAAATAGCTATTAAAAATGAAGGAGCTCTATATAACGTTATGTTGAATAATCTCTAGAACATATACTGTATTTAAGTGGAGGAAGTCAGGTGCTAAAACAATTTGTATGCTACCATTTATATAATATATCCACACACACACACACACACACACACACACATATTTAAATATAAGTGTATGTATACCTACATGCATAGAATCTGTCTGGATGGACAGAGAAGAAACCGGTAAAATGGTGGCATTGCTACCCAAGGGAAGTAGCTTGGGAGACAGGAACAAGAGGAAGATTTACATTTTGCAACCTTTTAGTCATTTGAATTTTGATCAAATGCTTTAATTACCTGGTTACACTAGTCACAATTTTGGAGAAGTACATTTTTTAGATATATTGAGTTTTTATAAAAGGAGTTATAAAATGAAATGTTCAGGACCGCCTGGGTGGCTCAGTCGGTTGAGCATCCAACTTCAGCTCAGGTCATGATCTCAAGGTTCGCCGGGCTCTGTGCCGACAGCTCAGAGCCTGGAGCCTGCTTTGCATTCTGTGTCTCCCTCTCCCTCTGTCTCTCCCCTGTTCCTGCTCACTTGCTCTCTCTCTCTCAAAAATAAACATTAAAAAAAATGAACTATTCACAGCTACCTAAGATATTTTTAAATTATTATTATTTTTTAAGCTTATTTATTTTGAGAGAGAGAGGGTGCATGCGTGGCAGACGGGCATAGAGTGAGGGAGAGAGAGAGAATCCCAAGTAGGCTTCAAACTATCAGTGTGGAGCCTGACACGGGGCTTGAACCCACAAACCATGAAATCATGACCTGAGCCAAAATCAACAGTCAGACACTTAACTGACTAAGCCACCCAGGTACCACAAATTTAAACGTTTTTTTTTTTTTAACTTCCACTAAACACTGAGTCATTTGATCCCTTGGATATTTTTCTCATAAACATACATTGCTACGATTATGGTTTCTGTATACCTGGTACCCACCTGGTTCAAATAAAATTTGGGAGAGTCTCAGAAGAGGGATTTTACAACAGTCGACAATTAAAGCAGAAATAATGAGCCCCAAAGGAAACTAAAATAATCTTAGCCTACAACAAAAGGATCAGTAACACATAAATTCAGGGGATTTTGCTGTTCTTTCTGGTTTCGAACTATGAGTATATTTGTTTTTATTGTGTGCATAGACTATTCTGTTTTGAGATCTTGCTAAAAGATCACAACCCCTCCTACCACTCAGCTTTTGCCCTAGAGACCCGGCAGTCTGCTGCATAAAAATAAATGCAGGAAGTGAATTGGAGCTAACAAATCAGCTGATGACATTAGCACCATATGGAAAGCAAGACTGGACCAAAGAAACACAGAACTGGGGGGGTCAAACCCTGAGATTTGTGACCAGACCCTTGATATTGTTACCCATTCATCTACATTTGTTTTACTTTAAAATCAGTGACATTCTGGGGCGCCTGGGTGGCTCAGTCGGTTAAGCCTCCGACTTCAGCTCAGGTCATGATCTCCCAGTTCATGAGTTCGGGCCCCAGGTTGGGCTCTGTGCTGACAGCTCAGAGCCTGGAGCCTGCTTCGGATTCTGTCTTCCTCTCTCTCTGCCCCTCTCCTGCTCACGCTCTGTCTCTCTCTGTCTCTCCATAATAAATAAATAAATGTTTAAAAAAAAACTTTTTTAAATAAAAACAAAATACAATAAATGACATTTCACTGTTCTATTATTTCTAAGGCATAATTATAATGCTGAAATTACAGTGACATATCATTGGGTCACTTTTCTTGTAGTGTTCTCCTCTCCCAGGTTTTTGGCCCCAACAACCTTCCCTCACTCCCTGAAACAAAAGTTTTGGGTGGGCTTGTGTGTGTGTGAATTCAAACACAGATAAAATGCACTACTGGGTAGGTCCCTGCTGCTTCAACAGAATAGTGCTAAACTACAGGTTATCACTACCATAAGGGAGTACTCAAGTATAAATATTTATTCAGCACTATAAAAAGTAGTCAGGAGGTTTTTTTACACAATGCATGCTCTAGTTAGCATGCCATGTCGCACTTTCAAAGTGGGAACTACCACACACATTAAATGTGCTATGCTGGGCTTAATGTGTAAAGAAACTCTTGAGAGGCACTATGCAGTTTAAGGTATGTTTCAAATCGATTAATGTGGACTGGGCTCTCAATATAAGCAGAATATTGTGTTCAAAATCTGGGCACAGGAGAAGATGGGGAAAATATTAGAATCTGAGCCAGGTACTGAGGAGTATTAGAATACATCATATAAAACACAAGAAAAACTGTTCTAAAACTTTAAAGTTCTGCTAAATATAAAAAGCAGCAAAGGATAAATTTTGACAACTTCCTATAAGGAAGGTCTAAGGAGACATTTTCTTTTTTTTTTTTTTTAATTTTTTTTTCACAGATCTTATTATTATTTTTTTTTAATGTTTATTTATTTTTGAGAGAGACAGAGACAGAATGCGAGTGGGTTAGGGGCAGAGAGAGAGGGAGACACAGAAGCAGAAGCAGGCTCTAGGCTCTGAGCTGTCAGCACAGAGCCCGACACGGGGCTCGAACTCACGAGCCGTGAGATCATGACCCGAGCCGAAGTCGGACGCTCAACCGACTAAGCCACCCAGGCGCCCCTAAGGAGACATTTTCAATAGAGAAATGCAGTGAAGACAAGACATAGGGCATTTAATTTTCCATCTAGAGTCGGACAGACAAACGTGACAAACTCCAGGCATACTAAAAAGTTAAACGAATTCTAAAATGTTCTTATTTGGCTTTAAATACTTTATGAAAACTCACAATTCAAGAGACAATCACAGGGTTTCATAAACTGTATGTCAGCCACCACTGTTCCGTAGTGAACATGCAGGTTTACAAACCCAGGCTCCTCCTCTTTAAGTCGCCTCCTCAGAAGTCTCCCTACAGATTCAATGAAGATGGAGTGATCCACTCCGCTCGTTCAAAACCTTGCATGTACATCCACCCTCCAAGTCCAACACAGACTCACCACCAACTTTCTCCGCCTAACCGCAGAGTTCTGCTCCTTTAAAATACTGAGGGAAATACCAGGAGTTAGGAGTAAGTGGGTAGCAAGAGAGGAAGGCAGAGGCTCCAACAGCTGGAAGGCACTCTTGGTCACTTTTCCTTTCCATCCTAGGCAGTCACCAAACATTTCTGAGCATCTACTTTGTGCCACGGGAACATAAAGATGAAAATACAAAAGAGACAGGAAGATGGAAATGTAAGGACAGGCCACGTGGCTGCAACACAGCAAAACTGAGTGAGCCACCTGACCTTCCCAAGGCAAGTGACTCATCTTTCATACTAAGCTGAGCCTCCAGACTCCTCACTTTAAGAGGATGGATTTCCTTTGCCCTCGAGGAATAACAATTAAAAACAAGAACTAACATGACCCACCGAAGAAAACATCTTAAAGTTAGAAACAGAAAAACTCCTCTTATAAGCCAAAGAATTTACAAAATAGGTCTTAGACATACACACACAAAACTGGTCCCACAAAAACCACACTAAGTGCATCAGTACAAAGGTACTAATGACTGTGATTCTCACCAGCCAAACTAAAATACCAAATCTAGTAAAATTAGTCACTCCATTCACCTAAGTCAAATACAGCTACTTAATCTAGTTTGACGAGTACCAAACACAGCTATTCTAAAAACACCATTATGTTAAATACGACAATGTAAGGCATACACAAATATGCATGTTCATATGTTTGACACCCCCAACGTCCTCTTTAAAAGACAGAATAATGCTGACTTACATGGTGGCTCCTGGCCTTCTCCTAACAATACATTTAAGACCTGAGACCAGCTTTCTGACTCAAACATTTAAATACCTATCATGTTCAAACACCAAGGTTACCCAACCATGGATAAAGATGAATGAAGTACATGCTTCTAACCTCAATAAGCTTAAAATCCAGACAACATGTGTGCATACAGATATATACGTATTTAATATATATTATGTATTGTACATTATACATACATATCTATTACATGTTGCACATAACTTTATAGTATAAGCACTCATATGCTAAGTGTGAGATCAATTTGATGAGTGTGGAGAAAGGAAAGGTTGGAAGGTTCCAAAGAGTCCTACAACTTACCAAAAGTAAAATACAAAACAGTATATATGGAATATGGTTTTATTTGCATAAAAAGTATGCATAAAGATAAATACAAAGAGTAATAAACAAAAAAAAAAAACAAAAACGAAAACTATTGTGTCTGAACTCAAAATGTGAGTAATTCCTATCCCTACTTCCTAAAATTTACGTTAACATTGTTACCTTTTTTGGGTTAGCACTTATGTATCTTTTAAAAAGTGAGCCACGCATCTGTATTACAGTTACTGGGTTATTATCACAAAGATGAAGCGATATATAAACATTTAGTATTTAAATCTTAAAACCATGCCTCCCTATTTACATCTCGCTTAAACAATGATTCCACTGGAGACAATTTCACTTGAGATAGTTTTCAGAAACAAGTGCATCCAAAGCGATAGTAACAAGACTATAGGGTCTTATCTTGATGAGTAAAAGAAGACCTTTACTACGGAAAGCTCCCTTCCCCCCGCGCCGCGCCAATAACCCCATAAACAACACACCACAATTTGGGGACACCTCGCATGTGACGTATCTACGTCCAAAACCATCGCCATAGGATCAAACGCCACCAAAAATCCTAACCACGTAAACTACAAGACGGCAGAAAGTCTCAACGCTGGGGGAGTCGGGATGGGGGGAGGAGTCATGTTCCCATCCTGAGCAGCGAAACCACCCACTGTCGTTGGATCCTCAGTTTCCACCAGTTACAAACAAGATCTAGCTGTACAGTACTCCCTTCGCGCTGCCTTCTACCCAAAGCGCATCACCGTCGGCAGCCCTGGCTCCGTGAGCCTGGTGCCAGCCACTTCGCCTCCACCCAGAACCTTCTTTCCCTCTCTCCCCACCTCCTTCTCTGTCTCTCTGTCTCTGTCTCTCTCTGTCTGTCTCTCTGTCTCTGTCTCTCTCTGTCTGTCTGTCTCTCTGTCTCTGTCTCTGCCTCTCTCGCTCACACACACACACACACACACACACACAGCCGCGCGCGCCCGTGCGCGCGCGACCCCAACAGCCCGCTCCGCCCGCCGGAGCCGCTCCCTGCGGCTCGGCCACACCAGGATGTCAGACCCCGATCAGGGAGATGCAACTTGAAGAAGGCTCGGCTCCCGCTCCGGCGCCGGCCGGGGACACTGTGCACCTGCTCCGGCGCCGGGCCGCGCGCAGCCCAGCGCCGCGCCCGACCCCGCGCCTGCCCGGGAGACGCCGTGCCGGCGGTGCCCGCGCCCTCACCTTGCTCGCCACGGTCCATGTCTCCCGCCCACCGCCTCGAGTCCTCTGCGCCTCCGCCGACTGCAGCCCGTCGCGCTCGGATCGCACACCCGCCCGCCGCGCCGCACCGCGCCGCGCTCCTCCTCGCCTCCGCCGCGACTCCCGCGAAGTCCCCTCCCCCGGAGGCGTCGGCGCGGCGGCGCCGCCCGCCCTCGGCGGGGAGCGCTTTCCCGGGGCGTCACCCAACCACCTGACCCGGCCGACCTGTGCGCTCGGCCACGTCGGCGCGGCGGGCGGTGCCGGGGCGAGGAGGGCTGGGCCGGCCGGTTCGCTCGGGTAGGAACTCGGCTGCCAGGGGGAAGAGCGGGGTGGCGCGGAGGCGGAATCCACCATGGAGGCTGCGTGGAGACCGCTCGCGAACCCGGCTGGCATTGGCGTCCCACCCTCAAGTTATTTATAATATCAAAAGTTTCCCCAGGCATTGAAGATGCCCTTTCTCTGCCTTCCCGAGCACCTGCTCTTGTGTACTACTGAGTGGAGACACTGGAAGGTTATCAGACATGCCAATGGCTCCTTTTCCCTCTGAGTCTTCATAGGCTCCTCTTGTCAAAACAATATCCTGTGACATCTTCAATAACTAGGTCCAAAACAGGCAAAGGGGGGGAAATTACAAAGAATCTCTCGAAACATTGTGTAGTCCTGTCTTTTCACAGACAGTGAGTGTTTTTCGGTAACAGATTAGGAAGGTTTTCACGTAATAAGGACTGTTTTGAGTGCAGAATTAAAGCCAACATTCTGAAATGAATTAAATTAACCAAAGGGCAGAATCATCAAAGGGGATCTTTTGAAAATGTATTTTGAGGTTTCATATTCACTGATCAACACAGTTTAAAGCGTTTGAAAATAATACTTTTATTATTACTGTAACAATACTTTTAATTATCAGCACTCTTTTTTTTTTTTAAAGTTTATTTATTTAGAGAGAGACAAAGGGCCTGAGTGGGAAAGAGGAAGAGAGAACCCCAAGCAGGCTCTGCAGTGTCAGCAGAGCCCAATGCGGGCTCGAACTCACAAACTGTAGATCATGACCTGAGCCAAACCAAGAGTCAGTCGCTCAACCCATTGAGCACCGATCAGCACTCTATTTTCAAAGTGTTTTTGCATTTACTCATTTTCCATGAAGTCATTTTGAATATATCCTTGTAAGGTGATACCTCATTTTCACAGACCATCTAGGTCTGTGAGAGAGGCAGCTTTCCCCTTGTGTTTTATACCCGGAGACTCTAGCTTGCCCGTCCTGTCTCGGCGTTATATAGTACTTCACATGCACTAGGCTTTTGTTAATATGCTTAAAAATTACCCGTAGGTACTTGAAGCAGCTCCACGTTTTCTATCTCTGCACCATCGCGCGCTGTACGTGAAGTGTAGCTCCTGCATCCCCAGCATCTTCTCCATGAAGTTCATTCTGTGTACCTGAGCAGGTGAGACTTCTCTTTGCTCTCTCCTCCTCCTGCTGCACTTGGCCTTCTCTCTGGTAGCACTCGCCCCGGCATTCGTCCCTCAAGCCAGCCTGCTACAGCCATAGCTTTGTGTGTTTCACAGCCCCACTAAGGTAGAACCTGGTGGTTTACACGCTAGAGAAGGTCAAAGATCATTTTGGTCATCTTTTCATTCTTTGAATTATACCATGCATTTAATAAACATGTTAAGTTTAGCTTTCAGGTTTAACATTTAAAACAAGGTATACTGTATATACTAACAATCTAGTGTTTGTCACAAAGAGGTACAATGCTAGGCCTTTTTTTTTTTTTTTTTTTTTTTTTTTTTTTAATGACTTTTGGGCTCCTGAGTGGCTCAGTCCATTAAACATCAGACTCTTGATTTTGGCTCAGGTCATGATCTCATGATTGGTGAGATCTAGCCCCAAGTCTGCCTCTGTGCTGATGGCAGCATAGAGCCTGCTTGGGATTCTCTCTGTCCCTCTCTCTTTCTCTCTCTCTGCCTCTTCCTTGAGTGTACTCTCCCTCTCTCTCTCTCTCTCTCTCTCTAAATAAACCTAAAATAATTTTTACATGATTTTTAAAATTTAACAGCAAGGTAAATTTTGGCATTGGAAAAAGGTTCTTTAATGTGGTAAAGAATTGTTCACTGCCTGCTATTTACATCTATTGTAGAGAGATAAACATTTGGAGAGATAATCTCTCAACCTATAGACTAACTTGTGGACAAATAAATAGCACTTGAAAATAGTGTTGGTTGAAAATACTATTTACTCAATTTTTATCTATTTAACTTGCTATATGGTGATGACTTTAACTATATGTTGGAAGAAAAATAAATGCCTTCTTTTTTTTTTGAAGAATTTATATGCTTGTTCACGTCTGGGACAGAGATGGGTAACAGCCAACCCAATATCCAGTTTTCCTATTTTCCTTCCTAAAAGAACCCAAATATTATTTGGGATAGCATGTGTCCAGCTGAAACACTGGCCACTTCAGGCTCCCCTGGGCTGGGCAGGGCTCTCTGACACATTAACGACCAATGAGATATGTGCAAAGCTTGCTAACTGGAATCTTCGAGAATTTTTTTAATTATTATTTTAGAGAGAGAGACTGCAAGCAGGGGAGGGGCAGAGAGAGTGAGAGAATCCCAAGCAGACTCCACTCTCAGCACGGAGCCCTAGGTGGGGGTCGATCCCATAAGCTGGGATCGTGACCTGAGCAGAAATTGGGAGTTGGAGGCTCAACCCACTGAACCACCCAGGCTCCCCAAGAAATCATTTTAAAAGAGGACAGACTTGGCAACATTATTTTGCTCTTTACTCTCCCTCTTCCTGTGAGAAGGGCAGCAGCCATCTTGCAAGCATGAGGAAGAAAGCCACAAGCCAATGATGGCAGAATAGAAAGACAGAAAGAACCTGGGTCTTCAGTGGCATTGTGGAGCTTCTTACAGGAATAAAATAAACACCTGACTTTTTTAAGCCACTATAGTTGGGTTCCCGCTATATGGAGCCAAAAGAAACCCTAAGTGATACAACATGCCATTTAAAAACCGCCTGTCTGCCCTGTACCGATGTAGTTAGGTTCATGTAATCCTCAGCCTTAGGCAAATATTAACTTCCTTTTCTCTATGAGGTTAAATAAGCACTGTTCATACCATAAACCACCTCATACGTGATATTTCCACAGAAGCCTGCTTTTCTCTTGTGTTTTCTTTCTACTTAATTTTTTTTTCCTGACAAACAGAATCTGCACTTACAACTCACACTGTTACTTCTGATATAAACAGAACTTATGTTTTAGCACTCTGAGGAATCTCTGGAGAGTAGCTAGCACGTAAACAGAGCACCTGGGTGCATTTAGCTGAATCATCCCTTAAAAGGCTCACTCAGTACAGGAGAGAAACACTAGATTTCCTTTGTTGTGTTGTTGTTGTTAATGGTGACATGGATTTTTTTTTTTTAAGTTTCATTTCAAGGGGCGCCTGGGTGGCTCAGTCGGTTAAGTGTACGACTTGGGCCCAGGTCATCATCTCGTGGTCTGTAAACTCGAGCCCTGCATTGTGCTCTGTGCTCACAGCTCAGAGCCTGGAGCCTGTTTCCAGATTCTGTGTCTCCCTCTCTCTCTGCCCCTCCCCCGTGCTTGCTCTCTCTCTCACTCTTTCTCTCTCTCAAAAATAACATTAAAAACAAACAAAATAAACATTAACAAAAAAATATTAAAAAATTTTTTTCAAATACCTATCCATTGGTGAAATTTATAGTTTCCCCAAAAGCAAATGAATTGAAGTAAATAAAAATATTGGAAAGGTTAGAAATAGAAGCTCTATATTACAAGTGGAAACTTCTACACTCTGCCCTCATTGTACCCATTCCCCCATCAGAGAGCAGAAAGCACACAAAATACGTGTATGGTCTGATGCTCTCTGCAGGCCCACTCTTCACATTTGTGGGGCCTGGGGCAAGGGTACAAATGGAGGCCCTGGCTTTCTCTTCTGACTCAGTCTTTTCACCTAGGGCTCTGTCCTAGATCCAAGCTTCTCTGTAGGAGTATCCTGGGTATATATCCCTTCTCTATCTACCCTTTCCCATCAGCTACCCCATGGTCATACTTCTGGACCAGGGTTGCACTCAAAAGGACCCTCTTGGGGAAAAGGTCAAAGACCCTGAACACATAGGTTCAGGTGGGAGATGTTGCAGCTGCAGGTACCCAGTGTATGGTCTATATAAAGGGGAGACAGGAATGGATGGGTATGTCCACTTGGCTCCAAGGACTCCTCACCCTCAGGTGAGGCACAGGTGAGCAGTCTCTAAAAGGGCCCAGTAAGGAGACTCCCCAGTAGCTTGTGTCTAGGGTTGCCAGATAAGATATGGGACACCCAGTTCAATTTGAATTTCAGGTAAACAACAGATCATTTCTAGTATAAGTATATCCCCTGCAATACTTAACAACATGCTTGTACTAAAAAAAAAATATATATATATATATATATACGTATATATAT
>NC_064812.1:53839745-53857829 GCF_023721935.1 Panthera uncia | reverse complement strand
ATATATATATATATATATATATATATATATATATATATATATGTAGAAAGAGAGAGAGAGAGAGAGAGAGAGAAGGGAGAGAGTGTTATTTAGCTGAAATCCTTAATGGGGTCTCCTTTTATTTGCTAACTCTCTCAATCCAAAATGTTTCTAAGGGCAGTTCTGGCTCCCTGATTGGTCAAATAACTGAAGGCATATGATACCACAACTTTGAAAAAGTGATCATATTCCAGCAGAAAGACAAGACGCTTACTGCTTAAACTGTGCAGGCAAACTAGATACATAAGGTGAGGGTTAGGAAGCCCAAGAAATCAAAAACAAGTTTTGGAGAAATATTGATGTAATGTCTGGTGTTTAATATTTAATCACTTAAGAAAATATTATGACCAACTTGTATTCTCTCAGCTATGTAAAAGACTGACTGCGAGTATGAAATAAGTCTTCAAATGTGTAAAAATGGGTACTGGCAGGAAAGAGTACTTCACACTAATGGAAGACAGACATGTAAATCCCTGAATGTTAACAGGAAGTGATCTCACATTATTGATTTGGGCTATATTAAGGAAAGTCGTAGACCACTTAATCTTCCTTGTATTTTTTTCAAGCCATTTTGAATTCTGTGTGTTTATCAAATTACATCATATGAGCTGGGTGGGGATGGGAGCCACTATCGTTTTCCTCCTGGACTCTCCACCATCAGTATTTGCAAATATTTTCATCTATTCTTTAGACGACTGTATGGTATAAATTGCATTAATTATATGTAGAGTCAATAACAAAGTGATTAACAACATTTATACATGTTTTTAACTGGCATTTGACTCAATGACTTGCAGGCCATTTCATCCCTGCAAGGATGGTTAGTTTTCCAGGGCACCAGTGTTCCTCTTCTAGAAATGGTAGAGGCTAGAATGGCAAGTGCCCAAGGTCAGGGCTGAGGAATCAAAGTCTGTGTCACTGTCACCAAAACACAACTGTGCAAGGCCAGACACAACTCAGAACACCTAAGCAGATTTAGCTGAACTCTCACTTAAAAGTAATCACTTAAAACCATCACCAGGCTCACTATTCAAATCTCCAAAATTAGGAGGCTCGTGTTGGGATAAATATGGCACATTGCACACATTCATTCATTTTAGAAATTTATTTTTTTGAGATATAATTCTCCTACCATAAAGTTCACCCTTTTAATATACACAAGTCAATGGTCTGAATGAACATTCATCTATTCTTATCCCCTCCCAGTGCTACTAAAATTACAATAAAAGGATAAGTCCACAAGGACGAAGAGAATTCGAGAGGCTACCTAATGATAATTGACCTCGCACATCTGAGGAAGCTGGTTGCTAAGCTAGTAGTGGGGAAAGCCAAGAAGAACCCAATTCTACTACAGAATTTCCAAACCCTCAGCACTGGGCACCAGGTATCTGTGGATACAGAAAGCGAGGTTCCAAACGGGAAGATTGGTTGAAAGTCTACCTAAGAAGGAATTTGTTTCAATTCCTTCCCCAGATCTGCACAGAAGACTGAGATGATTTCTTTTTTTTTTTTTAATTTTTTTTAATGTATATTTATTTCTGAGACAGAGCATGAGTGGGGGGGGGGGGGTCAAAGAGAGAGGGAGACACAGAATCAGAAGCAGTCTCCAGGCTCTGAGCTGTCTGCACAGAGCCTGATGCGGGGCTCAAACCCACAAACTGTGAGATCATGACCTGAGCCAAAGTCGGTCACTCAACCGGCTGAGCCACCCAGGCGCCCCTGAGGTGATTTCTTTGGGAAAGAAAACTGGACAATCCCTTGGTACAGAACAGTAAATGCACATGAAGGTGATTTACTGTTGTAAGCAGAGAAATTCATTAGCTGTTCACATCATGAATGCTAAGATTTCCCACATTCCCCTTCCTTGGTTCCCAGAATGTGGACAGCCAGGCCTATAAAAGTAGGAATACCCAAATACCTGGAAAGCAGGGGATTGAAAGATCCATCTCTCAAGAATTTGACCACCCCAAGAAAAAAACAAAACAAAAAAAAAACCCAAAATATTGATATTGAGTAAGCCAGATCACCTTACCCTCAAACCCAGGCCCTACAAGTCTTGTCCAGGAACCCAGAAAAAACAATCAGCTGTTTATTGCCCATTGTAGGCAGCCACAAACCAACAGATAGTTTCCTAATGGAAGACAAGGACCAAAATAAACATAACAAAGAGGCAACTTACAAAAAACAAACTATACAGGGAGAAGACATTTTTTAAAACTATCATTATTGGGGCGCCTGGGTGGCTTGGTTGGTTAAGCGTCCGACTTCGGCTCAGGTCATAATCTCACGGTCCGTGAGTTCGAG
The DNA here is from genome assembly GCF_023721935.1 of Panthera uncia. Lineage (NCBI taxonomy): Eukaryota > Metazoa > Chordata > Mammalia > Carnivora > Felidae > Panthera > Panthera uncia. Next base: position 53,855,486 of record NC_064812.1, on the reverse strand, counting down.
CCCCGCGTCGGGCTCTGTGCTGACAGCTCAGAGCCTGGAGCCTGTTTCAGATTCTGTGTCTCCCTCTCTCTCTGCTCCTCACCTGTTCATGTTCTGTCTCTCTCTGTCTCAAAAATAAATAAACGCTAAAAAAAAAAATTAAAAAAAAATAAATAAAAAAAATAAAACTATCATTATTACATTCAGAGAGAGAAGTAAAGACATCCCAAACATGAAACAAAAATTTGCTATACAAAGGAATGTTCCAAGAACAAAGAGTTCTTAGAAATTAAATATATAATAGTGGACATTATAATTCCTGTGGTAGGCAGAATAAGGGTTCCCAAAGATGTCTAAATCCTAAACATAAACAAAAGGGACTTAACAGATGTGACTAAGGTTAGAGGTTTTAAGATGGGGAGATTATCCTGTATTGTTAGGTGGGCCCAATCTAGTTACATGAGCTCTTAAAAGCTGGAAACTTTTCCAACAGGAGACTGAGAGATGCCATGATAGAAGAAGAGGCAGGAGAGATTAGAAGTATGAGAAGGACTCCATTCACTGTTGCTGGCTTTGAAGATGGAGGAAAGGAGTCATGAACCAAGAAATGTGGGTAGCATCTAGAAGCTAGAAAAGCCCTTAACTGAGAGCCATCAAGAAAATGCAGACCTACATTCACAGACCAACTACAAAATGCAATTCTACAATCACATGAAACTGAACTCTGCCAACAACCTGAATAGGCAAAGAAAAATTCCTCCCAAGATCCCCCAGAAAGGAACATAGCCCTCCAGATATCTTGACTTTAGTTCGGTAAGACTCACATTAGACTTCTGATCCTTATAACTGTAAAATGATACATTTATGTTAAGTCACTCCATGGAATATAAAGTGAAGCGAATTTCCTAGAAAGCAGAACAAAAAACAAACAGCTGGAAAACAGAGGAGAAAATATAAGGAAATTAGAAGTCTAATCCCAGCAATCCAATATCAAAAAAAAAAAAAAAAAAAAAAAAAAAAGCTCAAGAAAGAGAAGGAGGAAACAGAAGGAAATCACCAGGAAATAATTCAAGAAATTTCTCCAAGTGGAATGACATAATTTTCAGATTTGAAGGGCTCACTGAGGGCCCAGAACACAGCACATACTTATTAAACACAGAACACTGATGACAAAGATCCTATAATTCCCAGAGATTAAAAATATTTGATCACTTTCAAAGTAAAAGGAAAAAAGAATGATTTTGACTTTTAAACAAGACTAGTGGACAACAAAGGCTTACCCTTAATTTACTGGAGACTCATTGCTTCTGTGAACAATCAGAGCAATGTTTCCAATGATGGGAATTGTACAAATAAAAAAGACTGTAAGAAACATATCACCAATTCTGGCAAAAATTATTAATAACACCACCTCTGCCCTTGATGGATACGGATCAGTCACAACTCTTTGACACAAGTAGAGAGAGACAATAGCATGACTCTAGATTTCCTGTTGTCTAGATATGGGGCCATTTGTATTATCACTAATACTGCTTGCTGCACTTGGGCCAATAAAGCAGGTAAAATAAAAAGACTAAGCATCCTTTGTAGGAAAAAAAGCTACTTGACTTTCTAAGGTTGATCCTCAAGGCCTATGGGATTTGTTCTCTTGTCTTGGGGTGGGCAATTGGAGTTATTGGTGTTGAAGTATCTTACAGGCAACAGTAATTGTTCTTGTTGTTGTCAGAGTAGTTGTGATATTAGTCCACCTTATTTTCTCCTGTTTTAAATGCATCTTCTCAATCACTCTCTTGCCAGATGATCTCTCAATACACTTGGCTATGGAGACAACTGGGCAATTCTCTCTTGGAGATTGGGTAAAGATCTGGATCTCAAGCATATCCTGAGTTGGTTAACTTCTCAAAAGTGAGAGAATGACCACAAGACAGGCCTGAGAGACTGAGTATAGAAATGGACAATGGTCGGATTACATATGACAACAGAACTCTGAACCACAACCAGTTCAAGAAGCCAAATCATTGCAAATCACAAATCTCTGCAGCAAACAGCACAAGAACAGTCAGGACTTGGTCAATGACTGCCAGCTTCCCTATTTTTTGTCCCTGTTTCTAAAGCAGTACTAACCAGAGAAAGCCAAATATGCTGAGTGTATCAATCATGTGACTAAAATCTTTCACTAAAATCTACACATGGCTTTCAAGATTTAAACCATACTTCTTAGCATATCTTACAAATTTCTACTGTATTCATCAGTACTCTTTTAATTACAAGTGATAGAAACCCAACTGAAGGAAGTTTACATAAAAAAGGTAATTACTGGTTCATATGACTGGAAATAAGAGGAGAAAAGTAGAATTCAGGTATAATTGGGTCTTGATGAAGCTAATGAGCCTTGGGCATTGTTCAAGGTAGGGAAAAGAAGCTAATGTGATCTTCTGGGTAGAACCCTATGGGCTACTCAATGTACTGTTGTGTTTTCCAGGGATGATGTGTAATCAGTATGGATATGTCACGTGCTTGTACTATGAACGATCATAAAGTTCAGAGGAGATTATCATGGTGGAGAGAAGCCAGACATACTAGTTTCTTTGGAGCCCACAACCCTGATAACAACTTTCTGGCATAAGTCTCTTTGATGATGTCACCAACTGGAGCCTTTGATAAGGGAGGCAGCCTCTACGTGGAGACACCCCTTTGGTCTTGGAACTGTTGCCCCTCTGACTTTAAGCAACTAAGAACCAATAATTTGGCTCCTAAAGAAACTGAATGCCTGACCTATAGAGGCTTGGAACTGTTTGCCTGATCTTCTCATTTTGAGCAGGGTCAACATGGACTCAATGACTAACAGTGTAGGAAGGGGCCCAATAAGCCTCCCTGATGAAATGCAAATGGTGTATTCAAGAATACAACCAGCTTGGACTTAGTAGTATCTTTACACACACAAAAAGTGGCAGCTACCCCTTTAGATTGATATGGCTTAGATCGTAAGGCTAATGACCACTTGTTTGAGTACACTGCTCATCATGTCCCCCAACATTAGACATGTGGGCCAAAGTAGGGTCATAATGGGTCCCTGTAAATTTTGAAAAATTTACTTGTAATGAGAGAGGTTATGCATATGTGAGGGTAGGAGAAATACGGAATTCTCTGTACCTTCTTCTCAATTTTGCTAAATTGCTAAACTGTTCTAAAAAACAAAATACTCTTGTCCTTCTTGCATCTGCCCCTTCTGGATTAAAGGTCTAAATACAAGTAGGGGCACTTGGGTGGCTCAGTTGGTTAAGTGTCCGACTTCAGCTCAGGTCATTATCTCACAGTCCGTGGGTTCCAGACCCACCTCAGGCTCTGTGCTGATAACTCAGATTCAGAGCCTGCTTCAGATTCTGTGTGTCCCTCTCTCTGCCCCTTCCCCACTCGTACTGTATCTCCTTCTAAAAAATAAATAAAAACATTAAAAAACAAAGAAATATAAGTAGAGGATGATTGGGTAAAGGCATATTTGTAGCTAATAGAATGGAGCACATTGATTTTTTGGCAGTAGAGGGAACATCTTAAGATCCAAGGGCCATGGGAAAGAAAGGACATTAATGATCTTTCTGTTTCAGAACTGTACTGGAGTTCACAAAACCTCTCTCAAACTCTTGCAAGTGTCTTAAATTTAACTGTTAAGTCTCATATTCTCCCCCAGACAGCTCTCGCCACTCTTTGGGCACTATTCCCTTTAATCCTGTCAATAAATCTATTGGGAATGGCAGAAGATGGCCTCGGTGTCTATAATGCCCAGGCAAAAACAAAAACAAAAATCCTGTCCATACCACTGGATGTCTTCTTCACTCACACTTCTGTAGCTATCACTCCGTCATTCAACGGGGCAGAAAAATGCCACTCGACTGGTTGTGTGAACAAACTGGACAGGTTGGGCTGACTGCTCTTAGGTAGTCCCTCCAAAGGAATTCCTGGACTCAATTACTCAAACTGAACTGGGAGCTCTGAAACCTGCCAGACAGCTGGGAGACCACACCAGCTGCACTGTTGCCCCTCTGACTAGAACCAGATTTAGGGGTCCCAACAATTATAAACAACATTTTCTTTCCAGGGGCACCCTGTATGCCCCTGGGACTGTGCTTCCTATATGGAAACTGGGCATTCACTTGCCTCTCTCCAAAAATCTTGCTGCTTTGCACATTAGGGGTAAACATAAGAGACCTTTAATTATTTAAGGAAACACCATAAGTAAGTCATGTAGCCCTCAGGCAGCAGCAGAGATCTCTCCAAAATGAGGCTTTGTTATCTCAGGAAAATTTCCAGAGGGTTAACTGACTTATTATTGATGTGATCCCTATGGTGTAAGTCATCCTATTAGATTAGAAAAGATGATTCAAAACTTGTTCCTGAAAATACAAATCACAACCACACAGAGATATAACCTCACACCAGTCAGAGTGGCTAAAATGAACAACTCAGGAAACAACAGATGCTGACGAGGATGCAGAGAAACGGGAACCCTCTTGCACTGTTGGTGGGAATGCAAACTCGTGCAGCTGCTCTGGAAAACAGTGTGGAGGTTCCTCAAAAAATTAAAAATAGATCTACCCTATGACCCAGCAATAGCACTGCTAGGAATTTACCCAAGGGATACAGGAGTATTGATGCATAGGGGCACTTGTACCCCAATGTTTATAGCAGCACTCTCAACAATAGCCAAATGATGGAAAGAGCCTAAATGTCCATCAACTGATGAATGGATAAAGAACTTGTGGTTTATATATACAACGGAATACTACTTGGCAATGAGAAAGAATGAAATCCTGCCATTTGCAGCAACATGGATAGAACTGGAGGGTATTATGCTGAGTGAAATAAGTCAGAAAAGGACAAGTATATGTTTTCACTCATATGTGGATCTTGAGAAACTTAACAGAAGACCATGGGGGAGGGGAAGGGGAAAAAATAATTACAGAGAGGGCGGGAGGCAAACCATAAGAGACTCTTAAATACAGAGAACAGTGTGAGGGTGGATGGGGGGGTAATGGGTGATGGGCATTAAGGAGGGCACTTGTTGGGATGAGCACTGGGTGTTGTATGTAAGCCAATCTGACAATAAATTATATTTTTTAAAAAAGAAAAAAAAATGATCAGCATTAAAATTAAAAAAAAAAAAAATTGTCCCTGACTCTAGTGGAGTGATCACTGACACCACCTTGACCCTGGAAGGTATTCAGGTCATCTTCAGTTCACTGGCCAGGGCTGTCATGGATAAGTTACCCTAGATGTCTTCTTTACAGACCAAGGCAGAGTCCGTGTGGCGTGTAATACTGTACCTGTGTTAATACCTAAGGCCAAGTGGAAAAGTCAATACAGAAACTAAAGGAGAAAGCCATATGGCTATGTAAGACTCTGATGGCTTTTGGAATTTGTTTTGCTAGTTGTATCCAGGATCCTGGAGGTATGATTGTGCAGATTTGCCCCAACCCGCTGCAATTGGAATGCTGTGGATAGCAGCCTTAATTAAATGCTGTGAGAGACAGATTAAATGGAGTCAGCCCTCACCTCGGTAGGTGGCTGACAGAGTGCAATACTCATCGGAAACTTCTCCGCGGGTCTCTCATGTTTCTGCACATCTTGTTCCAGACTGTCCTTTCAAAGATGACTGTATAGTGAGCACTCTTGGAAGACAGAGAGAGTAGAGTGTTTCCTCTGAAGCAAAGGGTAGATTTGCTTACAGCCTTGTAGATAGTGTTTCCCTCAAAGGCAAAAGTCAGGCAAAGTTACTGCCCAAGTAAGATGTGGGTGCTCCAAACTCAGGTTTCTTCTCCTGTAATGCCACCTGCTGTACGTGCAGGCCTCTATATCATCCGGTGGGAGTTGGGATTCAGACTGTTGCCCCTGCTGAAAAAAAAAAAGAAATGTCAGTACTATGGCTACTGTTTCTCTGTGGATAATAAAGCCCTTGGTCTCTGATCCAGGAATATTGTAACAATATCCACAAAACTGTGGCAGGCTAATTTGCTAGCTTGTAAGCAGGATAAAGTCTCACACCCTTCACAGTGCTTAACCACCATATTCTCAAAATCCTAGATTTTTTTTTTTTAGATTCCTTCTCCTGTATTCAGTAATGATCCTCAAGGAGATTGTCAATAGTAAGGAAGGTACAATTTATCTATCAGACTGGAGGAGCTGGTAGGGCTTCCAAGTGGAGATGACCAATGCAGAATTGGATATTGTAGTATTTGGTATATGAGTGATATTAAAGCCATAGTTTTGATAAAGGCTACCCAGGAAGAACATATAATGTAAGTGGTGTGCCTGGGCCAGCTCACACCTGCTCGCAAGAGCCAATTTTGTGTACATCTTCCTAATCCTGTGTTCAGTGACTTCATGTTGGTAGCTTGAAGTTGGCCATATGAGGATATTAATGCCATGGAAATTAGCAAATGCTACAAATCAAAGGTTTCCCCCAACTCTTGTGAGAACTAGTTGTTATCAGCATGCCACAATGGGGGCAGGTTCCTTACTCTATCCTCCTGTCCAATGTGGAGAATAATTTTGCCTATATCATGGGATTGCTTAGAGGATTAGGCAAGGAAATCTATAAAGCATGTAGAATAGCCTTGGTATATATTGTATTTAATTGAATCTAAGATGCTACCAAATTGAAGATGCAGCCTTATTTTACATCAGACTGTCGAAATAGAAAAAAACACTGCTGGGGCGCCTAAGTGGTTCAGTTGGTTGGTTGAGCGTCCAAATCTTGATTTTGGCTCAGGTCGTGATCCCAGGGTCATGGGATTGAGCCCTGCGCCCGGCTGTGTGCTGAGCTTAGAGCCTGCTTAAGTTTCTCCCTCTGCACCTCTCCCCTGTTCATGCTCGCTCTCTCTCTCTCTCTCAAATTAAAAAAATAATAAATAAATAAATAATGGAAAAAACACTGCTAATTAAACTATGCTTTCTTACCACATGTTTGTAGGACATGTCTCAATTCCAATAATGGTAAAGTGTGAAAAAATGTCTGTCTTAGAATGAATAACGTACAGTAGCTTGTTTATAAAATGCTTCACTGTATATTATCATTGCGATGAGCCACAATGGGTGTATGTGTAGTAAAATGTCATCTGTCTTATTCTACCATTTTAATCCTTAATCTATTCAAAACTTCTAAAAATAATATTGCTGAGAAATCAGACAGTTTGTATTAATGAATGCATGGCATATAAGTAGGAAGGGAGGAGGAGATTGGAAATATGACTATATTTCAAAATAAAACCAAACACAAATTTCACTGAATTTTAAATTTAAATATTATTTTTTAATGAGAATTAAACATATGAGAAACATCGGTGGGATCCTACAATAATACTTACAATCATAAATAAGTGAATGCAAAATTAGGAGTCCTCTGAACAATTTTTGCACATTTAAAACAGCATGTAAACTTATATGAAAATGAGGGGAGTATTAAGTGTATTTATTTGACTAATTATGTACATCCTGAGAAAATGATAAGAAACTGGTAAATAATTACAAAGGAAGAGGGCTGCCTAAAGTGTAATTATCTCAAGTCTGTGGGAATGAATTTATATTGTATAAAGAAAAATTCCTGGAAACAAATGAATACAGGCTATCAAATTTGGAGAGAGAAGAGAGACTACTACGTTTGCACAGGAAAACGTCAAAGGGAAATGTTGGTTATTTTTTTTTACACCACTGCAACTAAAAATAAAATAGAAGAGCCTAACATAATTATGTGAAGAATTTGCAGCTATTACCCAGAATACAGTTTCAAGCAGGCTACACAATACAATGACCTTCAGCAAAACTTGACTCCAAACCCCATCGAAGTAATCTCCAGTTCCCTCTGTGGAAGCTTAAGGTGCAGCATAAGATCTGGCTTTTGACCTCAAAATAACTCCAGAGCTCAGCACACTGTTTCCGGACTCACTGCCTAATGCACACGTGCCAGCTGCCCACAGCCGAGGCACTCTGCTGGAAGTGGTTTGCAAGCCACTTTTCAGACCATGTTGGGAAGGACACTCCCAGAGACCAGGGTAATGGACAAGGCATGAAATTTTCAATCAGGAGATGTATTTCGGGTATGTCATTTAGGCATGTGCCTGGGGCAAAGCAGCCTGTCATCCCTAGAGTTCTCATCAAAAAGGAAATAGTAAAACTTGCCTTTTAGAAATCATGAGACTCTTGAAAGCATCTATTTTTGAAAGTACTTTTTAAGTTTTAAAAGTGCTTTACAAATATAATAAGGAATTATTATCACTATGACCACTACCACTCTTGTTTTCCCTGCAGAGCTGGCAAAGTCACAGTCACCATAGCATTGTATTATGAACTTGGGACAGAATTCCACACAAAATGAGTAGTAAATAATTATTTGATAGTGAAGGTATATTAAGATGTCTTCTTTTTTTTATTTTATTTTTGATTTTTTAAAATTTACATCCAAATTAGTTAGCATATAGTGAAACAATGATTTCAGGAGTAGATTCCTTAGTGCCCCTTACCCATTTAGCCCATCCCCCCCTCCCACAACCCCTCCAGGAACCCTCAGTTTGTTCTCCATATTTATGAGTCTCTTCTGTTTTGTCCCCCTCCCTGTTTTTATGTTATTTTTGTTTCCCTTCCCTTATGTTCGTCTGTTTTGTCTCTTAAAGTCCTCATATGAGTGAAGTCATATGATTTTTGTCTTTCTCTGACTAATTTCACTTGGCATAATACCCTCCAGTTCCATCCACGTAGTTGCAAATGGCAAGATTTCATTCTTTTTGATTGCCGAGTAATACTCCATTGTGTGTATGTATATATATATACATACCACATCTTCTTTATCCATTCATCCCTCGATGGACATTTGGGCTCTTTCCATACTTTGGCTATTGTTGATAGTGCTGCTATAAACATGTCCCTTCGAAACAGCACACCTGTATTCCGTGGATAAATGCCTAGTAGTGCAATTGCTGGGTCGTAGGGTAGTTCTATTTTTAGTTTTTTGAGGAACCTCCATACTGTTTTCCAGAGTGGCTGCACCAGCTTGCATTCCCACCAACAATGCAAAAGAGATCCTCTTTCTCCACATCCTCGCCAACATCTGTTGTTGCCTGAGTTGTTAATGTAAGCCATTCTGACAGGTGTAAGGTGGTATCTCATTGTGGTTTTGATTTGTATTTCCCTGATGATGAGTGATGTTGGGCATTTTTTCATGTGTCAGTTGGCCATCTGGATGTCTTCCTTGAAGAAGTGTCTATTCATGTATTTTGCCCATTTCTTCACTGGATTATTTGTTTTTTGGGTGTTGAGGTTGATAAGTTCTTCATAGATTTTGGATACGAACCCTTTATCTGACATGTCATTTGCAAATATCTTCTCACATTCTGTTGGTTGCCTTTTAGTTTTGCTGATTGTTTCCTTTGCTGTGCAGAAGCTTTTTATCTTGATGAGGCCCCAGTAGTTCATTTTTGCTTTTGTTTCCCTTGCCTCCAGAGGCACGTTGAGTAAGAAGTTGCTGCGGGCAAGATCAAAGAGGTTTTTTCCTGCTTTCTCCTCAAGGATTTTGATGGCTTCCTGTCTTACATCGAGGTCTTTCACCCATTTTGAGTTTATTTTTTGTGTATGGTGTAAGAAAGTGGTCCAGGTTCATTCTTCTGCATGTCGCTGTCCAGTTTTCTCAGCACCACTTGCTGAAGAGACTGTCTTTATTCCATTGGATATTCTTTCCTGCTTTGTCAAAGATTAGTTGGTCATACGTTTGTGGGTCCATTTCTGGGTTCTCTATTTTGTTCTATTGATCTGAGCGTCTGTTCTTGTGCCAGTACCATACTGTCTTGATGATTATAGCTTTGTAGTATAGCTTGAAGTCTGGGATTGTGATGCCTCCTGCTTTGGTTTTCTTTTCCAAGATTGCTTTGGCTATTTGGGGTCTTTTCTGGTTCCATACACATTTTAGGATTATTTGTTCTAGCTCTGTGAAGAATGCTGGTGTTACTTTGATAGGGATTACATTGGATATGTAGATTGCTTTGGGTAGTATCGATATTTTAACAATATTTGTTTTTCCTATCCAGGAGCATGGAATCTTTTTCCAATTTTTTTGTGTCTTCTTCAATTTCTTTCATAAGCTTTCCATAGTTTTCAGTGTATAGATTTTTCACCTCTTTGGGTTAGATTTATTCCGAGGTATTTTATGGTTTTTGGTGCAGTTGTAAATGGGATCGATTCCTTGATTTCTCTTTCTGTTACTTCATTGTTGGTGTATAGGAATGCAACCGATTTCTGTGCATTGATTTTATATCCTGCAAATTTGCTGAATTCATGAATCAATTCTAGCAGTTTTTTGGTGGAATCTTTGGGGTTTTCCCAAAGTATCATGTCATCTGTGAAGAGTGATAGTTTGACATCCTCCTGGCTGATTTGGATGCCTTTTATTTCTTTGTGTTGTCTGATTGAAGAGGCTAAGACTTCCAATACTATGTTGAATAACAGTGGTGAGAGTGGACATCCCTGTCTTGTTCCTGATCTTAGGGGGAAAGCTCTCAGTTTTTCCCCATTGAGGATGATATTAGCATTGAGTCATTCATATATGGCTTTTATGATCTTGAGGTATGATCCTTCTATCCCTACTTTCTTGAGGGTTTTTATCAAGAAAGGATGCTGTATTTTGTCAAATGCTTTCTCTGCATCTATTGAGAGGATCATATGGTTCTTGTCCTTTCTTTTATCGATGTGATGAATCACATTAATTGTTTTGCAGATATTGAATCAGCCCTTAATCCCAGGTATAAATTCTGCTTGGTGGTGGTGAATAATTTTTTTAATGTATTGTTGGATCCGGTTGGCTAATATCTTGTTGAGGATTTTTGCATCTATGTTCATCAGGGAAAATGGTCTATAGTTCTCCTTTTTAGTGGGGTCTCTGTCTGGTTTTGGAATCAAGGTAATGCTGGCCTCATAGAAAAAGTTTGGAGGTTTTCCTTCCATTTCTATTTTTTGGAACAGCTTCAAGAGAATAGGTGTTAACTCTTCCTTAAACGTTTGGTAGAATTCCCCTGGAAAGCCGTCTGGCCCTGGACTCTTGTTTTTTGGCAGAGTTTTGATTACTAATTCGATTTCCTTACTGGTTATGGGTCTGTTCAAATTTTCTATTTCTTCCTGTTTCAGTTTTGGTAGTGTATATGTTTCTAGGAATTTGTCCATTTCTTCCAGATTACCCATTTTATTGGCATATAACTGCTCATAATATTCTGTTATTATTGTTTTTATTTCTGTTGTGTTGGTTGTGATCTCTCCTCTTTCATTCTTGATTTTATTTATTTGGGTCCTTTCCTTTTTCTTTGGGATCAAACTGGCTAGTGCTTTATCAATTTTGTTAATTTTTTCAAAGAACCAGCTTCTGGTTTCATTGATCTGTTCTACTGGTTTTTTTTTTTTTTTTTTTGATAGCATTAATTTCTGCTCTAATCTTTATTATTTCCTGTCTTCTGCTGGTTTTGGGTTTTATTTGCTGTTCTTTTTCCAGCTCCTTGAGAAACAGAGAGAGACAGAGCATGAGCAGGGCAGGGGCAGAGAGAGGAGGAGACAGATTCTGAGGCAGGCTCCAGGCTCTGAGCTGTCAGCACAGAGCCCTACGCAGGGCTTGAACTCACAAACTTCGAGATCATGACCTGAGTCGAAGTCAGGCGCTTGAGCAACCCAGGCACCCCAAAATGTCTTCTTAACACACGTGTTTCAAGATAGAAGTATCACTTTTTTCTTTGTTTTTTCATTTTTTTAATGTTTACTTTTGAGAGAGAGAGGAGGGGCAGAAGCGGGGGAGGGGCAGAGGGAGAGAGTGAGAGACAGAATCTGAAGCAGGCTCCAGGCTCTAAGCTGTCAGCACAGAGCCTGACGTGGGGCTCGAACCCACGAACCATGAAATCATGACCTGAGCTGAAGTCGGACCCTTAACCAACTAAGCCACCCAGGCGCCCCCTTTTATTATTATTATTATTATTATTATTATAAAGTCTAAAGGAATGCTAGAAAAATCATGGGCTTTTAATTCAGACAGACTGGGATTTGAATCAGGATTTTTTTTTTTCAACGGTTTTTATTTATTTTTGGGACAGAGAGAGACAGAGCATGAACGGGGGAGGGGCAGAGAGAGAGGGAGACACAGAATCGGAAACAGGCTCCAGGCTCCGAGCCATCAGCCCAGAGCCTGACGCGGGGCTCGAACTCACAGACCGCGAGATCGTGACCTGGCTGAAGTCGGACGCTTAACCGACTGCGCCACCCAGGCGCCCCTGAATCAGGATTTAATACCTTACTAGCTGTATGATAGTAGGCAGTTTACTTAACCTCTCCGAGTTTAGGGAGCCCCACCTCCCAGGCTTATGGGCATTTCAGTGTGTAAAGTGCCGACCTAGCTTGATGAATTCTAGCTTCCTCTCTCTGGTCTTAAATACTTTGTCTTTTTTCCTTACATTTTGCAGGGAGCTCTGGAAGAACTCAGTGGGGTTACGGGTGATGCTGTGTAGACTGGTAACAGCATTTATTCCGTTCTTTCTCTATATCAGGCACTGTGCTGAGTCTTCCCATAACTGTTTTCATTTAATCCTTACACAACCCTATAAGAAAGGCATTAACGAATGTACTGTATTAGTTTACTATTAGTGTTGCAGCACATAACCAGAATTTTAGTGGCTTAAAGTCCGTGCGCTCTCCAGCTTCTAGAGAACACTCGTTTTCCTTAGTTAGAGGCCCCTGCCTCGCTCTGACCTCTGCTTCTGCTGTACCATCTTTCAGTTTCCTGCCTCCCTCTTTCCTGTATCAGGACCATAGTGATTACATGGCACCCACCTAGATAATCTCCCATCTCAAGATCCTTAGTCACGGCTGCAAAGTCCTGTTTGCCGTGTGAGGTAACATACTCACAGGTTCTGGGGATTAGGAAGTGGACTCTTGGAGGAGTCATTCTGTCTACCACACATGCCTGTTTAACAAATGAGGGAACGGAGGCTTCTCAGCTCGGGCACTTTGTAATCAGAATCCAGGTTCTCCATCTTTGCTCTGTACCCAGAAGCAATGTAGCCATTTGGTATGAGCAGGTGTGCCTCATTTTTAGGCGTGGCTATCACATTGATTGTGGTGACGACATTTGGTAAGGATCAGACATGAGTTTATTTTGTCCATTGTCTTGAGCTCAGAAGCCGTATTTATTATCTACTACCCAACTGATCACCTTCAAGAAAAACTTAGTATCTACCTGGCATGGTACCAGTTGTTACAAAGAATTAAAAACCCAATGCATTTGTCCCTGAGGGAATTTCCAAAACAAACAATATAAAAACACAAAAGTATATGTGTCAGACTGAAGCCCAGTGGGGATTGCTGCACCTACTGAGAAGGATAATTAGCACATTTAGTAGTTTGGAATTCTTTCCTGAGTCTTTTGTAATGGAGTTGTTGACTTACTTCAGTTGCTCTATCTTATTTACTATTAATTCATGAAACTATTGACTGAGGCTGAAACTTTGCTTTAAATTTTTTTAATATTCATTTTTGAGAGAGAGAGAGAGAGAGCACGCAAGCAGGGGAAGGGCAGAGAGAGGTGGGAGGGTAGAGAGGATCTGAAGCAGGCTCCCTGCTGACAGCCCAGACCCAATGCAGGGCTGGAACTCAGGAATCATGAGATCATAACCTCAGCCCAAGTCTGATGCTCAACCAACTGAGCCACCCAGGAATCCCTATATAAAAATTTTCAAGTTTGGAGACTCAGGGGCCCAACTGTACTGACAGCTCAGAGCCTGGAGCCTGCTTTGGATTCTGTGTCTCCCTCTGTCTCTGCACCTCTCCAAAATAAATAAACATTAAAAAATATTTAAAGTTTGGATGTTCAGCCTACTTACTGAATTCAAGCAATGATGACTGCTATAGAGATGAGTTCTGCTGAAGCAAATCATTCAAGTTTTCCTCACTAAAAATGGATGAGAACATTTCACTAAAGGTTGGAATTCAGAGAAACATACAAACAAGTCCCCCAATAATAAGTGTGCCAAGTCATTTAAACGTTATCTCTTTTCATTGCTTGTTTTTGCCAGTTTTTAAAGCAGCTTTCTTTCTGGTAAAAATGCTGGTGCCATTTACATCTGGTGCAGAGGAAACCTGGAAGGGAAGGAAGAACACACAAGCATTTGAGGTGTCTGCAAGTGTGGGACCTCAGGAAAAGGAAAGAATCGGAGAAGAGAAAGGGAAAGGAGAGACAAAATGAAGAAGGCTGCAGGGAAAAGAGGCCTCAGGGAGGGAGTACAAGGAAATCCCACGGAACAGCATAACTGCCAGATTCTGTTGCTGAGAATAAAGGGACCACAATTTCTCTCTTGAACACTGTTGATTTTTTTTTTTTTTTCTAATTTAGAAAGAGCTAAAAGGAGACCATTTTAGGTGATCAGGTCCTAGGGCCGTTTGCCACTGCTAACACTTCTCTCAGGCTGTTCTCTGCACCTACAGTCAGGATGAGAATATTCTAGGGAGGAGAGAGGGAAGGAAAGATGGGAGGAAGTGAGAGAAAGAAGAAGAGAGGGAAGAAAGAACTCTGCCTTGCTGGGGCTGCTGGCCATGTGCTGAGTTGGCTGAGTGGCCTTTGACCTTTGAGAACAATTTGAATCACGGCTCCCCAGTCATGTTCCGATTGCACATGCATATGCAGAAGTGCACAAAGTACCTTACAGACGTGGAAGAAAACGTGTCTTTGACCTGGGGCTCTGAAACCACATGTCACTCAGGGAATCCAGAAACTGAACTCCAGACCAGTGAGAGGAACTGAGCCTCCAGAAGCCCTATGAGTTCCTGTCCGCGTCAGTGGCTGGCAGTACAGCTTCGGGAGGATTTGGAAAAACACCGTATCTCAGAGGTGGAAGGGGTCAGGCAAAGCCACATATGAAACAGAGAAAGTATTCTATCCTGTGCAATACGTGGATAATGAGGCCATTATTTATCCGATTGAACTTGAAGCTTCACGCTCTCTCTGCAGCTTTTCTTCTCCAGTTTGTCCGTGTTTATGGCTTTGAAAACAATTCATGCCTCGACTCCAATGCCAACATGACACTTCTGTTTATATACAGAAGACGCTTCTGCACTGTAATTCTATATTCATAATTCTTAAGGTATTTATATCTGGTAAATTTTTTGCTTAGCTCTTCATGTAACTCAATAGTACTATATTATCTACTGAAGAATAAAGGAGTGATATAACAAACAGCTTTACTCTGGAGGATTACCTCTTGCATGTTGCCAGATCTTAATTGTCCATCTTTCAGTTCTCTCTCTGTATGACCACAGTAAAGTGTTCCAGAAGGGTTAGCTAATGGCCCGCTGGCTTCAGCTAATTTCCTTCGAGAAGATTTATCTTTATTTGTGTCTGTACCAGTGACTGGATAGCAGCACTTACAGGTTTGTGAAGCACTCCAATGTACCGTCAACACAGTGATAAAGAACAAAATGCTATCGTTTTTCTCACAATAAGTCACTGACAAAAATGAAACATTTGCTAGGTATTTCACACACAAAAAATTTTTACTGACAAAAATGATTAACTATGGAAATTTAATAATTGATGCATACCTTGTAAGAGAAACTTTCTTTAATAACATTTCTGTTATTCTGTTATTCTGTTTGTTGACATTTGGTCAAGAATGGATCTTTTATTTTTTTTTAAATTTCTTTCTTTCTTTATTATTTATTTATTTTTAGGGAGAGAGAGAGAGTGCAAGTTAGGGA
>NC_064812.1:53806134-53839645 GCF_023721935.1 Panthera uncia | reverse complement strand
TTTATTATTTATTTATTTTTAGGGAGAGAGAGAGTGCAAGTTAGGGAAAGGGGGGGGGACAGAGAGAGATTGAGAGAGAGAGAGAGAGAGAGAGAGAGAGAGAGAGAGAGAGAGAATCCAAAGCAGGCTCCACGCTGAGCATGGGGCTCCATCCCACAACCCCGGGATTATGACCTGAGCAGAAATCAAGAAATCAAGAGTCCGAAGCTTAACCAACTGGGCCAGCCAGATGCCCCAAGAGTGGATCTTTTACATCTAACTATTGACCTATTCCTCTGAGCTAATTTAAGAATGTGGTGGTTGTTCAGAAAGAATCCTCTATGGGCTGATGTGGGGAATTGAAGATTTGCTTCTTCTCCATTCTCTGTGCCCTCTCAGAAGTTTTCCAGGAGAGGCAAATTTGTAATGTAATCACCATTTTGAGGCCTACCGTGAACCAGACCCAGCTGCGCGACTCCCCGTACAGGAGTTATTTGACTCCTCACAGGAATTCTCTGAGGTAAACAATACCCCTACTTTACTTCTAATTGATACATTCAGATCTCATAAGCCTTTGATTGCAAATAAGGTTGTAATTTTAAATGCTCAAGTTATCTGGGGCACCTGGGTGGCTCAGTCGGTTAAGCGGCCGACTTCGGCTCAGGGCATAATCTCGCGGTCCATGAGTTCGAGCCCCGCATCGGGCTCTGTGCTGACAGCTCGGAGCCTGGAGCCTGTTTCCGATTCTGTGTCTCCCTCTCTCTGACCCTCCCCTGTTCGTGCTCTGTCTCTCTCTGTCTCAAAAATCAATAAACGTTAAAAAAATTTTTTTTAAATGCTCGAGTTATGATACCTCTGACTAGGGACAAGAAACAACCTGACACTGTATTGTCCCTGGTATGTGGTGAGTGTCTTGGGTGCATGTCTTGGCCCTGGAGCAGCCCTGGTTCTTCTGCCCGAGCTTCCCTACAAAGTCTCCAGCCCAGGGCTGTGCTGTGGCTGTCCCTGTGCAGGAGAAGAGGAAGAAGAGGAAAGAAGAGAGAGAAAGTACCTACATGTGTCAGGCAACAGGCTGTGTGTTTTAGCCGCACCACCCTTTGGTCCTCATAAACGCCCTGTAAAAGAAGTCCCGTTATTATCCCCATTTTATGGGCTGAAGGAAGGAAAGGGGCCTCCGAGGGGCTGAGGAACACGTTCAGAACGCTGGCAACCAGCAGGCATCAGCCACACACTTAGGTTTGTTCTCCTCCCGTGCTCTTCAACTGCTGTGCCAGAGTCAGTATTACTACATTGCTGCTAGATTATAGTAATAGATTTATTGCCAAATACATGCTCTTAAAATACTCGTCTTATTTAATTCTGCCTCAGAGTAGTACAAGCCCATACAGATTCTACTCAACATGATTGTCTTCGCCCACTCAGGCTGCCATAACAAAATATCATAGATTAAGTGGCTTAAACAGCAGACATATTTGTCACAGTTCTGGAGGCTGGAAACTCTAAGATGAATGTGCCAGCCAGTTCTGTTCCTTGCTGAGGGCTCACTTCCTGGTTCATAGAGGGTCATCTTTTCACTGTATCCTCATATGACATGGAGACAAAGAAAGAGAAAGAGCAAGCAAGAGACAGTGAGACAGAGAGAGATCTGTGTCTCTTCTTAGAAGACACAAATCTCATGAGGCTTCATCCTCATGACCTAATTACCTCCCAAAGGCCCTACTTCCAAATATCATCACATTAGGAGTTCGGGCTTCAACATATGAATTTTGAGGTGATGCAAACAGAATGCAGACATTCTGTCCAGGACAACGATGAGTAAAGAAAACTATTTAACAAGAGATGTGTGTCTTCTTCTACATCACAACTATCTTGTCCTATATATTCTTACATCTGGGTATATTTTTAAATACCTTAAATATTACAAAAGTGAATTTGTTCTACGGTGACCACAAGCCCTGGCTTCCCCAGTACAGTTTTGGTTTATGCCTGCTGTCCTGGTAGAATTATTAAGAACACTCCTTCTCACTCTCAAAAGTGTCCTGGTTTGAATAATAAATTATATGGGCATCTTTTTTGTTACCAACATTTCACAATGTTTGTAGATTAGAAAGTTTTGATAATTTTTGAAGCTGGGTGATAGGTATATGGGGATTTATTTAATTTTCATGCTAAAAATCTTAAATACATATATTTATAGTTAAGTTTCTATAGTTATGATTTAAACAAATGAGGAGTATTAATTTGTTTTTAAGTTCAAGCAGTTGTATCTCTTTCAAATATAAAAATATCATTAATGAAGCAATAACTTATACTTCTTTTCTCATGTACAAAAATTGCATTCCTGAAGAGTTGTTGTAACTGAAAGGACACAGATTGAACTATTGTAATTGAAAGTTTTTTGAATGAATTAGGAGTATTTGTTACATTAAAAGACCAGAGGGAATACTGTCACTCAATAAAGAATCTCTTTGTAGAGGTGCCTGGCTGGCTCAGCTGGTAGAGCGTGTGACTCTTGATCTTGGGGTTGTGAGTTCAGGCCCCATGTTGGGTGTAGAGATTACTTAAAAATAAAATCTTAAAAAAAAAAAAAAAGAATCTCTTTGTAAAAGTATTTTTTTTTTTTTTAAGAAGGCAGCGGGAGGATAAGACACAAAAATTTCCTGAAGGAGATGACACTAGAACCAAGGATTATAGGATGAATGAGAAACCGTGATGTGTAGGGAAATACCAGCAAACCAAGTGCATTAGAGACTTCTAGTAATTTAATAATTAAAAATGGACCTTGAATGATTGGTCAGATTAGGAAGAGCTAATGAAGGTGAAACAGAAATTGGACTTTGAGAATTGAATTGGAAGCAAGTTAAATGGAGACAACTAGGGGAAATTATCTAAAAGCCAGATCTTTTTAATTTTATTTTATATTTTTATGTAGTTAACATACAATGTTATATTAGTTTCAGGTGTACAATATAATGATTCAACAATTCTACCCATTACTCAGTGCTCGTCACCACAAGCGTACTCATCCCCTTCACCTATTTCATCCATCCCCCCACTCCCCTCCCCTCTGGTAACCACCAGTTTGTTCTCTACAGTTAAGAGTCTGTTAAAAAAGAAAAAGTCTGGGGTCGCCTGGGTGGCTTGGTCGGTTAAGCGTCTGACTTCAGCTCAGGTCATGATCTCACAGTCCATGAGTTCAAGCCCCGTGTTGGGCTCTGTGCTGACTGCTCAGAGCCTGGAGCCTGTTTCAGATTCTGTGTCTCCCTCTCTCTCTGCCCCTCCCCTGTTCATGCTCTGTCTCTCTCTCTGTCTCAAAAATAAACGTTAAAAAAAAAAGAAGAAAGTCTGTTGAGGCACCTGTGCGGCTTAGTAGGTTAAATGTCCAGCTCTCGGTTTTGGTTCAGGTCATGATCTTACAGCTTCGTGGGTTCGAGCCCTGCATCAGGCTCCCTGCTGAGAGCTCAGAGCCTGCTTGGGATTCTTTCTCTCTCCCCCTCTCTCTCTGGCCCTCCCCTACTCATGCTGTCTCTGTCTCTCTCAAAATAGATAAATAAACTTTGAAAACAAGAGTCTGTTTTGGGTTTGTCTGTTTTGTTCCCTTGTTCATTTTTTTGTTTCTTGAATTCCACATCTGAGTGAAATCATATGGTATTTATCTTTCTCTAACTGACTTATTTCACTTAGCATTATACCCTCTAGGTCCATCCATGTTGTTGCAAATGGCAAGATCTCATTCTTTTTTATGAGTAATATTCTAATATATATGTGTGTAGAACCTTAAATTGCGAGTGACTGAGCAAACATTTCTAATAAATTTTAACTTGGTAAACGAGTGATGCCGTGCAATGCAAGTAGTACGTGATGTCAAATGTTACGTGATCACCACTGAGCCAATGGTTCTTGAAATTTGTTTTGATCAAGTGCTTTGGATTACCAGCATGTTTCTGGAACAAATTGTGCTTGCGAACCAAGATTTTACTGTATATACACACACACCACATCTTCTTTATCCTTCATCTATCGATGGACACTTGGGCTGCTTCCATAATTTGGCTATTGTTAATAATGCTGCAATAAACATAGGGGTGTTTGTATCTTTTCAAATGAGTCTTTTCATATTCTTTGGGTAAATAACCAGTGTAAAAGGATTGTTAATGTCCTCACTTATGTTTTGTGCAAGGATGTATATTTTACACAACTCGAGAGGCAACCCAGTAGTTTAGTTTTCTCATCTGTAAAATAAGAGAGAGAATACTAGCTACTTAGAAAGCTGTTGTGAGGATGAATTTTTACATTTCATGTAAAGAATAAAGCTCATTGCCTGGCACACAGTAAGAACTCAATAAATGTTAAAATTTTTCTCTGTGGTAAGGTGACGATGTATTATTTCAAGTAAAGTGTTAAATAACAGCAGCAACAAACACTCTTGGAACGCATTACTTTGTACTTCCGTACTTGTGTTTTGTAATTGAAGACAGAGAATCAAAATATTCAACATGTCTAACTGGGCAGTATGAAAGTAAAACTTATATCAGGAAGATACATAAATTAGGTTTGCACTCTCTCGTTACTTCAGCCAGCCAGTCAGTCATGAACTATTTACCAAAAGCCCAGTATGTGCAAGCTGGGACCTGCGCAATTAGAGCAGGGCAAAGCGTGCAACCTGAATGCAGGATGCAATAGAAAACCGACGTGGTCATGATATTGCAGTTCAGGTTAACTTTGGTGGAATTAAGAAGTACTGTTTAGAGGCGCCTGGCTGGTTCAGCCTGTAAAACATGCAACTCTTGATCTCAGGGTTGTGAGTCTGAGCCCCATGCTGGGTATAGAGATTACTTAAAAATAAAATCTTTACAAAAAAAGAAAGAAAGAAAGAAATCCTGGTTAAATTATAAATCCTTTCATTAATCAGTAATATACCTTTCCACCCTGGCCATAGAGTTATTTTCCACATGTTTTAACAAAGAACAAAGAGTCTCTGATGTGCTTTTCACTTGTACATTTTCTATGCCTAGAGGCATAATGCAGTCTATGAAAAATCTTTCTTTTGTTCTTTTCATTGTCTCTCAAAGCCTCAAGCCTTAGGGCCTTTGAAATAAATCAATACTGAATTCATTGACTTAGGCATTCCAACGGAACAAAGAGAACTTCAGAGACTAGACAAAGTATTAAAAACATTTGGAATATTTTCTTCCCAGAGTGCCCACGTTTTTCTTATTGGAAAGCAATAGTTAACAGCATTCTTGTAGCTGAATCGCCATTGTTTTGCTTGCATACAAACTAAAAACGTTGTCAATCATCTCCTTCTCAAATTAATTTTGTAAATAACAAAGTTAGCATCTCGTCATTTAACCAATAGCCACAAAAAAGACGATGATGATAAAATGCCTAATTTTGGACACTCTCCTATTACTCTACATTTTGAATAGTTTTCAGACAACATATGTACTTGAGTATATCACAAGCTAAATACTATCTGGATAATTTAAAATATTTAACAAGTTTTCCTGAATATGCAAAGACTTTGACCTATTCCTGAGAAGCTTACAACATTTCAGAAAACAAAATCAGGAGAAAATAAGCTTACACCTGTGGTATGAGGCCGTTCAATAGCTTTAGGGTTGTTAAATATTCTCTTTTGGCTTCTCAATCAATAGAGAGCAGGAAGCACTGACTGTCTGGCTGTCTATTAGCATGTTTTCAGTTGTAAGACAGAAAGCCCAACTCATACTGGTTAACAATAACTAGAACTGGTTAATAACAACTTTAACAGTAACAACTTTAAACAATGGTTTAAAGGTGAGATAGCCTTTAAAATGATTCAGCAGCTCTGTGGTATCAGAAGAACCCCTTTAGGGAAACAACCCAAACGTCACACTTCTTCCTCTACATGCTCTCTCCTTTCTTAGAGTCTTACTGTCATAATATATACAATCCCGATACAGCCTGTCTAGAATCAAGCCTACCTATATATATGATTTCCAGTAAACCCTCAAATCCTGTTAGCCTCAAAAATCTCACTCCCTAACCTATCACCCTCTAAAATAACACTGCCGTTAGAATACCTTGTTCGAAGAAACTGCATGATAGCGGGAGCAAAGAATTTGGTATCAGAGGATTACTGCTACTACCCCACTGCATAATTATGGGATTTAGAGCAAGCTATTAACCTCAATGATTTTCAGTTTCCTAATCTGTAAAATGGAGCTTACAAATAATGTACTCGTACACCTTATGAAGAATACCTAGCAAAATCCTATCGCAATCACATTACTGAATGATAATACGTTGGGAGCATTGTTTGAATGTCTCCAGAAAGCTCTTTGTTTGCCTGTTGTCTGTGGCGGCTTTTGTGATACTATGGCAGAGTAGAGTGACTGTAAAAGAGACTCAATGCTTAAAATACTATCTGGCCCTATGGGAAAAGTTTTCAACCCCCACCCCAGAGAAGGAAGGCTTTATTACCTGAGTTGCAGCTTTACAAAGAGCCTCGTTTTGGGAACCCTCTTGCACTGTTGGTGGGAATGCAAACTGGTGCAGCCGCTCTGGAAAACAGTGTGGAGGTTCCTCAAAAAATTAAAAATAGACCTACCCTATGACCCAGCAATAGCACTGCTAGGAATTTACCCAAGGGATACAGGAGTACTGATGCATAGGGGCACTTGTACCCCAATGTTTATAGCAACACTCTCAACAATAGCCAAATTATGGAAAGAGCCTAAATGTCCATCAACTGATGAATGGATAAAGAAATTGTGGTTTATATACACAATGGAGTACTACTTGGCAATGAGAAAGAATGAAATATGGCCTTTTGTAGCAACGTGGATGGAACTGGAGAGTGTGATGCTAAGTGAAATAAGCCATACAGAGAAAGACAGATACCATATGTTTTCACTCATATGTGGATCCTGAGAAACTTAACAGAAACCCATGGGAGAAGGGAAGGAAAAAAAAAAAAAAAGAGGTTAGAGTGGAAGAGAGCCAAAGCATAAGAGACTCTTAAAAACTGAGAACAAACTGAGGGTTGATGGGGGGTGGGAGGGAGGGGAGGGTGGGTGATGGGTATTGAGGAGGGCACCTTTTGGGATGAGCACTGGGTGTTGTATGGAAACCAATTTGACAATAAACTTCATATATTGAAAAAAACAAAACAAAACAAAGAGTCTCGTTTTCCTGGATCA
This sequence comes from Panthera uncia, assembly GCF_023721935.1. Lineage (NCBI taxonomy): Eukaryota > Metazoa > Chordata > Mammalia > Carnivora > Felidae > Panthera > Panthera uncia. Next base: position 53,832,482 of record NC_064812.1, on the reverse strand, counting down.
CTAGAAAAAAGGGAGAGCAATTTGGAACATCCATATTTTTAACCAAAAGATATGAGTCAGAGTCCCAACAATGAATAGATGGCTATTTGAACACAGGTAATTTGAGGAGGGTCTATTGATTTATTTAGTTTTTGTTTTTCCTCTTTTTTTTTTTGAAGTTAACTTATTTATTTTGAGAGAAAGCACAAGTGGGGAAGGGGCAGAGAGACAGAGGAAGAGAATCCCGAGCAGGCTCTGCACCACCAGTGCAGAGACTGATGTGAGGCTTGAAACCATGAACCAGGAGATCATGACCTGCGCGGAAGTTGGACGCTTAGCTGATTAAGCCACCCAAGTGCCCTGAGGAGGGTCTATTTAAAAAGGAATGAGGGGTGCCTGGGGGTGGCTCAGTTGGTTGGGTGTCCGACTTTGGCTCAGGTCATGATCTCACGGTCCGTGAGTTTGAGCCCCACATCGGGCTCTGTGCTGACAGCTCAGAGCCTGGAGCCTGTTTCAGATTCTGTGTCTCCCTCTCTCTCTGACCTTCCCCCATTCATGCTCTGTCTCTGTCTCAAAAATGAATAAACGTTAAAAAAAAATTTAAAAAGGAATGAATTTAGGAGCTGGGGTTCACCACCTGAAGGGGTGAGGGAACAGTTGCTAGGAACTGGGAAAAGACAACAGTGTAGAGTTAGTGGCCCTGAGAAAAATGAGGACTTCTAGTCCAGGGACACAGCCAGCTCCAGGAGACTTTGCACAGAAGGAGACAAGGGAATAAATACTCTGACTTTGCTTTCCTCTTCTCTTTTCTTACTGGGACTTCTCCCTGGCTAAATGCAACCAGAGGTCCTCAGTGCCATTGGACCTGAGAACAGATCATCATAGTCCATACTATTCAACCTCCTGGGCAGAGAGCAGGGTGGAGAAGGCTGTAAACTGGTTAGAGTGAGACAAATAGAAAATATCTGGCACAGAGAGCTACCTTGAGGGTTTCTGTGAGCAGAATGAAGAAATGTAGCAGTAAAACAGATTGCGACTCAGGTTTTTCTTAGAGGGTGTCTAGATAGAATGACATCCTGGTGGCAATGAGAATACTTAGCATCCAGATCTTGGTTTCTTAATATCTTCCTCTGATAAAAGGGATTAGTGCTTCTTAGAGAAATGTCTTTCTGGGACATGTAGGTCCAGCACAAGGTAAATACAAGATGAGCTTGGAGGACCTTGTTTTGCCAGAGTAAGGAAGAGCTGATACAGGAAACGGGAGTCAGCTGAAAGGGGCTCCCACTGGCAAACTCCGAACCAATCTGAATATCAAATACTAATAGTTAAGAATGAACTTCAGACTAAACTAGGAGAACATGAACACATCACAATGTAAATAAATGGGGAGAAAAGAAAGTTCTACCTTACAGTAAACGTCTTAGAATATATCCCTATCAATTACTTATTAATCAGTGAACACAAAGTACTCATTAGTTAATTTTACAGTGGAGAAATATGGCAAACATCACATTAACCAAGTGACAAATGTTGTCATCATCAGTAATGAGACAAATCACGTGCCCCTCATATGATGTAATGAGGGAAACACAGCGTCACTTCTATGGTATTCTTACAAACGTGGGTAAGGAGAGATACCATGATGAAATATCAGACTAACCCAAACCAATGGATAATTAAATGATTAACTAGCCCGTGCATTTTAAAAAATGATGGGTTTTAAATTTGTTTATTTATTTGTAAGTAATCTCTCCACCCAACGTGGGGCTGAAACTCATGACCCAGAGATCAAGAGTCACATGATCTACCGACAGAGCCAGCCAGGCACTCTAAAAAATGACAGGGTAATTAAAGACAAGGAAGATCTAAGAAAGTTACTTATTGAACAAAGCTAAAGAAGAATTATAACTAAACCCAACACCTGACATTAGGCTGGATCCTGGATGTATAAAGGAAATTATGGGGATAATACTCAGAATTTGAATGAGGGTCTGTGGATTAGGAGGCACTATTGAATCATTATTAATTTTCTGATTGATGATGACACTATGGCTACAGTCTTTGCTTTCTTAGGAAATATACACTAAAGTATTATGGGATAAAGAGAATCATGCCTAAAACTTAAATACAGAGGGAAAAGGAATATGTGTATGTGTGTCTGCATGTGTGTGTGTGTGGGGGGGGTGGTGTAGAGAAAAAAAAAATGATAAGGCACATGTGGTAAAATGTTAGCAATGGGCAAATCTGGGAGAAGGGTATATAGGGCTTTTCATACAATTTTTCTAACTTCTCTGTACATTTAAAATTATGTCAAAATAAAGAGTTAAAACATACTTGAAAATGCTGATACCTAGGGGCTCCTGGATGGCTCAGTGGTTGTACTTGGGCTCGGGTGGTGACCTCATCGTTCGTGAGTTCCAGCCCCACATCAGAGTCTGCTGTCAGCGCAGAGCCTGCTTCAGATCCTCTGTTTCCCTCTCTCTGCCCCTCCTCTGCCCTCTCTCTCTTTCTCAGAAATAAACATTAAAAAATTTTAAAAAGAAAATAAAAGCAAATGCTGATGCCTAGACACCATCCACGATCAGTTTAGTCAGAATTTCTGGGGGTAGGGCTTCCAAGGCTCCCCAGGTGATTGCACAGGCTGCAGAGGCTGAGCTCTCATGGTTGGTGTAGCCCCTTCTCTCTCAGCCACTATCCAGGCTCCACAGCTTACAAAAGAAGCAGCAAGCACTTCCCATTGGTTCATAATGTGCCAGGCCCTGGATTAAGGACTTTGGACACAGAAAGGAATGAGACTCACATGGTCCTTGGCATATGGCAGGGGCAAAAGTGTACTGGAAACAGGCTGCTGTCAGGCCCTCTGCCTGTCCAAATGTGCATGAAATTGGAATTGTGGAACTATGAGCCAGGAGCCTTTTTCTCACCCTCAAAGTCGAGAGGGGACCGTACTTTCTGATGTGGGTTATGTTAGAGAGGCACAGTGCTCTGGGCCTTGCCCCTTCTGCAAAAGGCTTGAGCAAGCCTGGGTTTTTCAGAGGCTCCCCCTCTGCCTTCAGAAGAGCTGTTACCTGGCATAGTCCTCCTCTTCTTTGTTCTTACTGTCTCCACCTGTGAGTTTAACATTTTACCCACACATTTTAATTTCATCATAATTTTATATCTCTTAATGTCTGTTTTAATCTTTTACCTAATTGACTTTCAGCATCTTTACCACTCTAAATATCCCTAGTTTATTTGATTTTATTTTTAATATATATATTTTTGAGATTCAAGTTCATGGTTAGTGTAAAAAGTTAAAACTGTGCTGAAATAGATAATGTAGAAAGCAAACTTCCCCAAATCCCATCAGCAGGGATAATCATTGTTAATAATTGATGTATATTTCTCTAGATCTGGTTATATGTATATGTATATATGTAAAGATACTTTATTGATGTTAATAGTAAGAGAAATGGTACTTCACTTTATACACCATTTAAAGTCTTTCTCTTTTTTCAGTTAAGAATATATCATGGGAAATGAAAACAGGATATTGAAAAGATGCCTGAACTTCTGTGTTTATTGTAGCACTATTCACAATAGCCAAGATATTAAAAAAAGCTAACAACCTAAATGTCCATCAATGGATGAATGAATGGGTAAAGAATGCATACATATGTGTTTATGTATATGTTTATATATATATAATGTTTATACATATATATATAATGCTTATACATATATATAATAATATATATAATGTTTATACATATATATAATGCTTATACATATATAATAATATATATAATGTTTATACATATATACACATATACATAACATTGTATTACATATATGTATCATATACCACTATATATATATGTGTATATATATATACATATGTATACACACACACACACACACACACACACACACACACCTGCATCATGTTATTCAGCCATGAGAAATAAGGAAATCCTGCTTTTGGGACAACATGACCTTGAGGGCATTATGTTAGGTGAGATAAGTCAACCAGAGAAAGGCAAATATTCTGATATTACTTATATGTGGAATCTAAAAAAAAAGGTGAACTTGTAGAAACAGAGAGCAGAGTGGTGTTTACCAGGGCTTGTGGGGTAGGTAGAGGAACGGGGAGATGTTGGCCAAAGGGTACAGACTTGCAATTAGAAGATGAGTAAGTTCTGGAGATCTCATGCACAGCATAGTGATGATAATCAATACACTGTGTTATATACTTCAAAGTTGCTAAGAGACTAGACCTTAAGTGTTCTCATCACAAAAAAAGAACTGATATTTATGCAATGTGATAGAGGTGTCAGCTAACACTACAGTGGTGGTGATCATATTGCAATATATAAATGTATCAAATCAACAGATTATATACCTTAAACTTACACAATGTTATATGTCAGTTATATCTCAATAAAAATGCACATTTTTTTTAAGATTTTATTTTTTAGGTAATCTCTACACCCAACGTGGGGCTCGAACTTACAATCCCAAGATCAAGAATCACATGCTTTAACAACTGAGCCAGCCAGGTGCCCCAATAAAAGTATACATCTTGAAATTTTTCTCATGGATTCATTCAAATTTTATATATCATACAAATATAAACATATACTAAGATATTTATTAGTATTAATATTACCAGGACTTGACTGTACATATCAATTTGAAGCTTGCTTTTTCTTTCAGTTCAATATAAAATGTGAAAAATTTTCCAGCATTCATTCATTAATTCAAAAAAATATGAACACCAGGGCACCTGGGTGACTCTGTTGGTTGAGCATCCAACTTTCAGTTTCAGCTCAGGTCATGATCTTGAAGTTCATGAGTTCAAGCCCTACACTGGCTTCTGAGCTGTCAGTGCAGAGCCTGTTTGGTTTTGTCTCTCTCCCTCTTTCTCTTTGCTGCACTAAACAAACAAACAAACAAACAAACAAGCAAACAAATAAATAAAACTTAAAAAAAAATACTAACACCAGGATGCCTGGGTGGCTCAGTCAGTTAAACAACCAACTCTTGATTTCGTTTCAGGTCACGATCTCACAGTTCGCACTGACAGTGCAGAGGCTGCTTGGGATTCTCTCTCTCTGCCCCTCTCCCACTCAGCTCACTCTGTCTCTCTGAAAATACGTAAATAAACTTAAAACAAACAAACAAACTAACACCTATTATGTAGCAGGCTTTGTTCTAGGTGCTAGAGAGACCACAATGAAAAAGATGATGTCTCTGGGGGAATGCAAGCTGGTGCAGCCACTCTGGAAAACAGTATGGAGGTTCCTCAAAAAACTAAAATAGAACTACCCTACGATCCAGCAATTGCACTACTAGGTATTTATCCAAGGGATACAAGTGTGCTGTTTCGAAGGGACACATGCACCCCCATGTTTATAGCAGCACTATCGACAACAGCCAAAGTATGGAAAGAGCCCAAATGTCCATCGATGGATGAATGGATAAAGAAGATGTGGTGTATACACACACACACACACACACACACACACACACACACACACACAATGGAGTATTACTCGGCAATCAAAAAGAATGAAATCTTGCCATTTGCAACTATGTGGATGGAACTGGAGGGTATTATGCTAATGAAATTAGCCAGTCAGAGAAAGACAAAAATCATATGACTTCACTCATATAAGAGACAAAACAGATGGACATAAGGGAAGGGAAACAAAAATAATATAAAAACAGGGAGGGGGACAAAGCATAAGAGACTCATAAATATGGAGAACAGAGGGTTACTGGAGGGGGTGTGGGAGGAGGGATGGGCTAAATGGGTAAGGGGCATTAAGAAATCTACTCCTGAAATCATTGTTTCACTATATGCTAATTTGGATGCAAAAAAATAAAATTAAATTAAATTAAGTATTGTGTTGAAAAAAAATAAAAAATATAAAAAAATTTAAAAAATAAAAATGCTATGGTAAAATAAAAAAAAGATGATGTCTCAACCTCAATATACATTAGTAGAAGGGGAATAAAGAAAGCAAACAAATAAATAAATAAATGGTAAGTTCTACAAGGTAAATAAAACCTAGTGAGAGTGCAGAGATAATGGGAGAAGTTTTATTCTTCTTTGGTCACAAGAGAATCTCAAGAATTTGAACTGGAGCAGATAACCAAGTAATAAGAAGATCAGATCATATGATGATCTGGGGAAGAACATTCCAGGTAGAGGCCAGAGCTGGTGCTAAGTGCCAGGGATGGGAGCAAACTTGGCTTGTTTGAGGAACCCAGACAACACGTGGGGTTGGAATGGAGCTAGGAGGGGGAATGGTGGCTGGTATGAGAGGTCACTAGGCACCATGGTAAGAGGTTTACAATTTATTCTAGGTGCAACAGAAAGTCCTAAAAGGTTTTAAGCAGGGATGTAATATGAACTTATCTAGGATGTTACAAGATCACTCTGACTGCTGAGTAGCTAGTGGACTGGACTATAGGGAAGCAAGAACAAAAGCAGGGTGACCAGATGGGAATCTATTCCTGAGAAAAGCTCTAACTCACTGAGGTTCCAGGAATATAATGAAGAGTGGTCAGATTCAGGCTTAATAGTAAGTGTTGAACTCATGGGTTCTTCTGATGGATTGAATGGAGGAAGGGTGACAGACAGTAAGGGAGAAAGAAATCAATAATGAATCTAGGCTTTTGGCAGGTGTCATCTTTAACATTTGGACGACTGGGGATGACATTGGCTGAAGTGAGAGAGCCTAGGGGAGCTCAGGTTTTGAGAGAGAAAAGGGGAGAAAATGAAGAACTCTGATTTGGATATGTTGAGATTGAATGACCTATCAGACATCCAACCACAAATTTTAAGTAGGTGGTTGAGTTTTCCCAGGGGAGATAAGAGGATTATTGGGTTTGGAGATACATATTTAGAAGTCATCAACATATGGATGTTATTTAAAGCCATGGGGCAGGGTGAGTTTATTTTGGAAGAGAATACAAGTACAGAAGAGGAGAGAGCTTAGATAAGAGCCCTAACATAAGGGCTTCCAACATTGAGAAGAGAAAAAGAGCAGGAAAGTGGTGAAGAAGGAGGGGTTGTTAGAAATCACAGGAATGTGTCTCATAAAGGTCTGCGCAGTCAAACTCCTTTGATAAGTTAAGATGAGGACTAAGAATTGTTATAAGATTTGGAAAGTTGGGAGGTCAGTGGAGAACTTGACCTTCAGAGAGTGATGGGGATAGAAACTTGAGTTGGATGTTACACAGGAAAGGAAAGGTGGGCAAATAGAAACATGTGGGAGAGAAAACACTTTCAGGTTTAAGGAGAAAGATGGAGCAAATGGAAAAGGATAAGGTGAGGAAGAGTTCTGGTTTTTTGTTTGTTGTTTATTTACTTTTTTTTAATGTTTATTTTTGAGAGAGAGATAGAGACAGAGATAGAGTATGAGTGGAGGAGGGGCAGAGAGAGAGGAAGGCAGAATCTGAAGCAGGCTCCAGGGCTCTGAGCTGTCAGCACAGAGCCCAACATGGGGCCCGGGCCCAGGAACCATGAGATCATGACCTGAGCCAAAATCAGACATTTAATTGACTGAGCCACCCAGGCGCCCCTTGTTTGTTGTTTAAATGACAATGACATCATGTTTCACAATAATGGAATGGTCCAGCTGAGAAGAAAATATGAATGATGTATGAGAAGACAATAGCAGGAGCAAAGTGCTTAAAAATGTGAGAAGGGGGGGATCTCAGGCATAGATGAAGATGTTATAAGGGGACTTCATTGGTGCCCAATAAATATAGGAATTTAGGTTGTGTCTAATTTTTAATTTTTAAATGTAATACTTTGAGGTGTCTGGCTGGCTCAGTTGGTAGAGCATGAGACTTGATCTTAGGGTTGTAAGCTTGAGCCCATGTTGGTGTAGAGATTACTTAGAAATAAAGTCTTTAAAAAAAAAGTAATACTTTGGATATCCTTGTATATTTATCTCTATATACTTATGTGAATTACTGAATGATAAGTATATTTCTTGGTCAAAAGATATGACTAGCTTAAACTTTATTAGATATTAGAATATTTCCTTCCAAAATATTTCATTTTTTAATTCTTAAATCTGAATTTGGAAATGTTAAGTCTAACCATCTAATCTATTGTCTTTTTCGTCTCTTTTAGGTCCCACTTTAGATATTATTGGTTTTAGGTATTTAATTTCTTTCCCCTCCCTATCATTTCTTCTTTATTTTTCCTATATTCCTTTTGATGATTCATCTTTATACCATTCGGCCAGAACCCAGGCCTGGAGGAGTATGAACCATGGAGGGTTCACACTGTGAACAAGAAACCTCCTTCCCCCAGCTGCTCAGACACCTGCTCCCTTGGCCTCCTATGAAAACAAGTCCCCTGGTACAGTTAACAAGACTCTCTCCAAAGAATTTCCTCTGATGAGACTAAGCTGAAGGGTTAAGTCTCTCCAGAACCATAAATTCCATAGTGAAGATGACATATTTGATTTGCTTAAAAAGTGTTTTTGACATGTTACACTATCTGATATTTATATTTAAAAATTGCTTGCCTTAAAACCCATAGACTCCAGTTGGATTTTAGGCAAATTGTCAGTGTTAAGCCACAAGACAGAAGGCAGTGGTAGCATGGGGGAGGGAATGCTCAGCTAATGGCCTGGATTTTGACCCTGCTCAGGAAGCACTTGCTCAGGAAGCAAATGGTGGTGAACCTTTTCGGAGACTCTGAAAGGAGGCGGCACAGGGGAAGGAAGTAGAAAAGTATGCAGCTGAATTATTGGCACCACTTCTAAGCCAACTGCTTTTACCCTTTTATTACCACAATGACTCCCCTCCTTTAGCTGCAAAATCACAGGAGGATTCTCTTAAAGGATAGGTGTTTGAAACCCTCTTTTCTTATCTTGGGGACCGAAGAAAAGCTGGTTAAAGTGAAGGCTATCACTCAGATATTTAATGGGCTCATTGTTCTTCTGGTGGGTGTTTCTTTTCATCTGTTAGGTTCTGTGTCTAACTATTTAGAATGGTCTTAAGGACAGGCACCTGGGTGGCTCAGTGGGCTGAACAGTTGACTTCAGCTCAGGTTATGATCCCACAGCTCAAGGCTCGTGAATTTGAGCCCTCGTTGGACCCTCTGCTGTCACTGCAGAGTCTGTTTCAGATTTTCTGCCCCCCCCCCCGTCCCTCCACCACTTGTGCTCACTCTCTCTCAAAAATAAATAAAAATATTTAGAATGGCCTAAAGGACAAGTTTTAAGGAGGAGGGACCCTCTCACATTCTAATCATTAGCCATGGTTCCACTTTAGAAAGCTCTTGAGATATGGAGACATGGCTGATGCTGCACTGTTAAAATTTTTTACCCATTGGGGGCCTGGGAGGCTCAGTCGGTTGAGCATCTGACTTTGGCTCAGGTCATGATCTTGCAGTCTGTGAGTTAGAGCTTCACGTCAGGCTCTCTGCTGACAGCTCAGAGCCTGAAGCCTGCTTCGGATTCTGTGTCTCCCTCTCTCTCTGCCCCTCCCCTGCTCACAGTCTCTCTCTCTCTCTCTTGAAAAATCAATAAATATTTAAAAATTTTTTGAATAAAAAATGTTTTGCCCATTATTTAAGAAAACATGATAATCTCCAGGGTAAGTAGAGTATCTGAAGATAGGTTTGTGTGTGTGTGTTTGTTTTTGTTTTTGAGAGAAAGTGAGAATATGTGTGTGAGTGAGGGGGAGGGTCAGAGGGGCAGAGAGAGAATCTTAAGCAAGCTCCACACTTAGCACACAGACTGATGTGGGGCTCAATCCCATGACCGTGGGATCATGATCTGAGCCAAACTCAAGAGTCAAATGCTCAACCGACTGAGCCACCCAAGAGCCCCTGAAGACAGGTTTAAACAAGTTTTAGGATCTAGGCCTCACTGAATGTCCCTGATGTTTTATAGTTGTCACCCCACAGATAATTTACTGGGTGCATTAAGCAAGAATTTTCTAAGTAGTGTGACTCAAACGGTTACCTCAGTATTGAATTCCTCTGCCCTCAGGGAAATCGAGCAGAATCTAAATCAGCCTGAGCTCCCAAGATGGTCATCTCTGGCAATAAGTAGCATCTTCAGTTTATCTAAATGTGTTATTTAATGTGTACCAAGATGTGAAAAATTTGAGTTCAGCCTTTTACCAGTTTATCTCTTCATGGTACATATAGAAATACCCAGCTAATTCACTCTAACTTGTTCCACAAGTGTCCTAGAAGCTGTTTGCCTACTTATGGAGTTGGAACTCAGACAAGTACTCTTGAATGGGGCCACATCACAATGCCTGCCCCCAAAGCTCATTGCCCTTGAATCATTGTGCCTTTGTAGCTACTTTTTAAGCCTGAGTTGGAGTAGCTGCCCGCTAAAAACCGGCCAGCCTCAGGGATGTAACTCAGACTCTTGTGGTTCAGACTCCTGTCCAGCTCAGGTCACTGCTGATGTTATTTCTGCTAATTGTTTTGCACATTACAGTCCCTCCCTTCCATCACAACCTTTGTTAAAGATTCTCCACACTGAAATCAGTCTTCAGATGCACTTAAATAATTTTGTTCCTTAGGGCTCAAGTTTGTCACCAGTTTGTTCCAAATCCAGACCAATAATAGTCCCTTTCCCCTATAGACCATAGTACAGAAACCAGCCCACTAGTCCTTTCTCTTCCTACCCTAATGGTGAGTTATTCTTCTAGGATCTATTCATCCTTTCTAGGCCTCTGCCTAGCCCAGTCCAGATTTTTGACCCTCAAAGAGAGTGCGTGCGTGTGTGTGTGTGTGTGTGTGTGTGTGTGTGTGTGTATAACCACAAGGGAGCAATGAGATCTTTTAAATATGGATGTTCTATCATGAATATTTCTATACCATTTACCATCACCTGGGAAACAGATATTATTGGATTATTTGAGGTTTGAATTGTTTTTGCCTCAACTTTTGACTTTAGGTTTGGGAATCTGGCTTAGGCTAAACAGCATGTGCTCTGGTTAGAGCACCATTAGTTGGTGATTATACAGAATTGGAACTGCACCAGTACCATGATTTTGGGGATCAAAGGGGAGAGCTTCTTGAGGAGGTCCTATGACTTTCCAGTGAGTTATGGAAGAGATGTGTTTTCTCCCTCCTTCCCTTTCTCCTACTTCCTTTTTTTTTAAATTTCATTTTAAAGTTTATTTATTTATTTTGAGAGTGAGAGAGACATGGGGTGGGGGAGGGGGAAAGAAAGGGAGAGAGAGACAGAGAGAGAGAGAGAGAGAGAGAGAGAGAGAATCCCAAGCAGGCTTGTGCACTGTCAGCACAGAGCCCAATATGGGGCTTGAACTCACGAACCATGAGATCATGACCTGAGCCAAAACCAAGAGTCAGACACTCAGCCAACTGAGCCACTAAAGCACCCCAAAATTTTATGTAAAGTGAAAGTGTGAGTGGGGGAAAGGGACAGAGGGGGGGGGGAGAGAGAGAGAGAGAGAGAGAGAGCAAGAGAGAATCGCAAGCAGGCTCCATACCCAACATGGAGCCTGACACAGGGCTAGACCCTACAACCCTGGGATCAAGACCTGAGCTGAAATTAAGAGTCAGAGGCTCAACTGACTGAGCCACTTAAGTGCCCCATCCTACTTCCTTATTTTTTAAGCCAGTTGTGTGTTGACTGATGACAAGTTTTGGAGAAACTGGATGCATGCTTGTCTTCTAAAGAGAAGAGAAAGACAGGTGTTCTTCCGTTACAAATACTATCTTGAAGTACGAATAACCCAAGTAGATAACTGACCTGCTGGGTAATTATTACCAGAAAGGAACATTAGAGCTCAGTTTGCTTTCAGCTTTCTCAATTTTTATTGCTTGCCATAAATAGTTGTTTCACTTTTAACTGGTTTATAAGTAACAACTTCATGTAATAGCTTTCTTTGTTTATCTACCTTGGAGTCCATTTTCCAGGGAGTCTATGGGAAGAAAAATGCCAGGAAGTAGCACTACTCAGTGCAGGGTATTGTATGAATGGTTTACTAAAAACATTTTCTTGTTGTTGACAATAAGGTTTGGATACAACTGCATTAAAAATTGCCCAGGCTATAAATATGAAGTAGAGCTCTGAGGATTGACTGTCTGTTCTTTTGTCCAGTGGAAATGGGTGAGCCTTCTGGTGAGACCTACTCATGTCCTCAACCTTCACAAAACCCTATATTCAGGCTCATCATCTCTTGGCAAAATCAAGTCACTGTAGAGCAGATACTTACCAGTAGCTAGCTATGCAGCAGGTGCCAGCTCATTCTCACTCAACGGTTGAGAAAACCTATATTCTTGTAGAGCTACTTGAAGGGGACACAGTCCATTCACTCTTTAGGAAAGTCTACCATCTATTCCTGGACCAAGCCAGACCAAAAGAGAGCTGGGTCCTATCAAGTCGATTAACATGAGGCATAGAAGTCCTCAGCACAAAAGAAGATCCCTAACCCTGATCTGAAATGGGAGTGGAGGGAGGTTTTCCAGAGAAAGCGATGCTTAAGGCAAAACCTGAAAGATAAGTAGGCATAGTAACAGGCAAAGAAAGACGATGTAAAAGAGAGCTGAGAGGTGAGACAGAGAGCACAGAATGTTGAAGGAACTGAGGACAATCCAGCGTGGCTACAACATAGAGTGTAAGGGAGGAAGTGGCAAGAGCACAAATAGGCAGATGGGAGCCAGATTGTGCAGAAATATAAAAATTATGTCAAAAAAAACCACCAAAAACCCCAAAACAAAGGTCTGAACTTTGTCCTAACAGCAATGGAAAGTCACTGAAAAGTTTTATGCAAAGGAGGCAACAAGCTGAGATGTACCTGTTTGGAAAATCATTCTGGTTGCACTGCAATGATAGAGGGGATCATTGGGAAAGACAAGGCTGGAGCTAGAAGACCCCTTGGGGGGCTGTCCTGGTAATCCAGGGAGGAGGTGAGAATAGTTGTAGAGAAGTTGTTCTGTCCATTGTGGGGCACACCATCTGGGGGCCCCAGAGCTCTGCAGTCACAACCTCCCACTTGGTTGCACCTGGTTTTTTTGAAAATAAGGATCACTCACAGTAGTCGTAAAAAACGCAAAAACCCAATACTTGGAGACCACACAAATTACAGGCAACTTAACTTTGTTTGTTGGGGATTTTTGAGGAAAGGAAACATTTCACTTTCCCATTTTATTTTTTTTAATTGGGGTTCACCTTTATTCAATATCTATACCATACTCGAGGTATGCACAAACTCGATAATTTGACAAATTAGGAACCACTTTTGATTCCTGTCTCTCCTTTATCCTTCACATCTGAGGAACCACAGAGTCCTGTAGACTCTGTCACACCCTTCTACTTTCTTTTCCACTCCTCAAGCTCCTACCTCCACCGCCACCCCCACAGCCTGTGTCACATCATCTTTCACTTCAAAAGCACCCTAACAGGCTTTCCTTTCTTTGTGTTGCTCTCTTCTATCCATTTTCCTCCATACAGACAGTGGTCCTTTCACATGTAAACCAGTCATGTCCACAAGGCTCCCATCATTCTTTCAATGCTCACAATGGCTCATGGACCTTGAGATAAAAGAAGGCCCCATCTTGCCTCCTTCTCTAGACTCAACTTTTACCACTCAACTCTTGCATTCTCTACTAAAGGTTTTCTGAATTTTGTTCTCTTCCTACCTTTGTACCTCAGTCCCAGGATTCACAAAAGCTATTCCTTGAAATGGCTTGGCATGTAGCATATTATCTCCTTTTTTGGTTATCTCCTTTTCCTGACCAGTTCTCATCTGAATTTGTCTCTTCAGTCCATCTTTCATAATTCCCAGATTTGGCTAAGTCTCCCTATTATGTTTTTATAAGTATCTTTAACTGTCCTATCACAACCTCCATCATACATTGTTAATTCTCCTGTAAATGTATCTTTCTCCAGGCTGACCAATCCTGCCTTGCCCCCCTCATATATTTCCTGGTATAAAGAAAAGAGTGTCTCAAAAAAAAAAATGAATTATAAAACAATCCTGAAAAAGAAGAACAAAGTCGGAGGACCCACACTTTCTAACTGCAAAACTTAATAAAGTAGTAGTAATCAAGACTGTGTGATACTGACATAGGAATAGACATATAATTCAAAGGAATACAATTGAGAGTTCAGAAATAAGCCCATGAATCTATGGTTAGTTGATTTTTTGACAAGTGTGCTAAGACTATTAAATGGGCAAAGGATAGTCTTTTCAACAAGTGGGGTTCAGACAAGAAGATATCCAAATGTGAAAGAATGAAGCTAAACATCTACCTCATACCATATATAAAATTTAACTTAAAAGGGATCAAAGAGCTCAATATAAGAGCTGAAACTATAACCTTTCTTTTCTTAATTTTTTTTAATGTTTATTTATTTTTGAGAGAGACAGAGACAGAATGCGAGTGGGTTGGGGCAGAGAGAAAGGGAGGCACAGAATCCAAAGCAGGCTCCAGGCTCCAAGCTGTCAGCACAGAGCCTGACACAGGGCTGGAACTCACGAATCGTGAGATCATGACCTGAGCCAAAGCCGGATGCTCAACTGACTGAGCCACTCATGTCCCCCAAAACTATAACCTTCTTAGAAGAAAACATAAGAATAAATCTTCATGACCTTGAATTTGGCAATGGGTTATTAGGTACGACACCAAAAGTATAAGCGACAAAAGAAAAAATAAACAGGGCTTCTTCAAAATTAAAAACTTTTGTGCTTCAAAGGACACTAATGAAGAAAGTGAAATGACAATGCACAAAATGGGAGGTTTTTGCAAATTATATATATGAAAAGGAACTTGTATCTAGAATATATATACTTTTAAAACTTTTTATAACCTGATAACAAAAAAACACCCCAATTTTAAAAATGGGCAAAATATCTGAATTTTTCTCCAAAGAAGATATAAAAAATGGCAGATAAGGACATGAAAATGTGCTTGATGTCATTAGACATCAGGAAAATACATATCAAAACCACAACAAATTACCATTTAATACCCACTGGGATGTCCATGATCAAAAAGACAGATAATAACAAAAATGATGTCATTAGACATCAGGAAAATATATATCAAAACCACAACAAATTACCATTTAATACCCACTGGGATGTCCATGATCAAAAAGACAGATAATAACAATCCTCGGTGAGGATATGGAGAAATCACAATCTTTATACACTGCTGGTGGGAATACAAAGTGGTAAAGGCACTTGAAAAACAGTTTGGCAATTCCTATCTTATCCTATCTGACCCTAAACTTAAAAGAAGTTTAACATAGAGTTATCATATGAGCCAGTAATTCCATTCCTAGAGAAATGAAAATATGTGTCCACACAAAAGCTTGTATGTGAATATTCATAGCAGCATTATTTGTAATAGCAAGACAGGAAACAATTCAAATATTCATTAACTGATAAATGGACACACAAAATGTGGTATATCAAAATAATGGAGTATTATTTGGCCAGAAAAAGAAATGAAGATCTGATACATACTACTATTTGAATGAACCTTGAGAACATTATGCTAATTGCTAAGTAAAAGAAGCCAGTCACAAAAGACCACATATCATATGATTCCCTTTATATGAAATGCCTGCTATAAGCAAATCTGTAGAAACAATTAGTGGATTAGGATTTGCATAGGGCTGGGAGAAATGGGAGGTCTGGCAAACTATATAGCTAAAGGGTTAAAGATTTCTTTTGGGGATGATGGAAATATTCTAAAATTGACTGAAGTTGCCCAATTTCATGAATATAGTAAAAACCATTGAATTGTTCATGCTAAATGGGTGAAATGTATGGTGTGTGAATTATATCTCAATAAAACTGGTACAAAAAATTAATTGTAAGTGGAGAAATGAAAATAATATACAGAAAGTATGTGGAAAGGGACCAGAGGTGAAAGGGAAAAGAGAAAAAAAAAAAAAGGGAAAAGAGAAAAAAAAAAAAAAACCACAGGAAATGAAAAGTCAGAGTGGAAGAGAAAAAAACACCAAGAGGCATAGCTGGAAAAAAAAAAAGAGCAGGAAAGTAGTTGAAAGAAAATATTGAATGAGAGGGAGAGAAATTAGTTTATCAACAGACATATTTGTGACCCAGTAGGTGATCTATTTTGGAAAACATTCCATATTCACTCAAAAAGAATGTGTGTTTTGCCGTTTTAGGATGAAATATTATCAATATATACGTTAAGTACATCTGGTCCAGTATGTCATTCAAAGCCATTGTTTCCTTGTCGATTTTTTGCTTAGATGATCTGTTCATTGTTGTAAATGGGATGTAAGTGCTATAAGTCACCTACTTTTATTATATTATTATCAGTGAATTTCTGTTTGTGATTAGTTGATTTATATGTTTGGGTGCTTTCAAGTTGGCGTCATAAATATTGATGACTGTTAGATCTTGTTGGATAGACCCCTTAATTATGATGTAATGCCCTTCTTCATCTCTTGTTACAGTCTTTGGTTTAAAATCTAGTTTGTCTGATATAATAAGTGTGGCTACTCTGGCTTTCTTTTGACATCTATTAGCATGAGAGATGGTTCTCCATTCCCTCACTTTCAATCTGCAGGTGTCTTTGGATCTAAAATGAGTCTCTTGTATGCAGCATATAGATGGGTCTTGTTGTTGTTGTTGTTGTTGTTTTTTAATCTGTTTTGATACCCTGTGTCTTGATTGGAGCATTCAGTCCATTTACATTCAGAGTGATTACTGAAAGATATAAATTTAGTGCCCTTGTGTTACCTGTGAAGTTGGTGTTTCCAGTGATGTTCTCTGTTCCTTTCTAGTCTTTGCTGCTTTTGGTCTCCCCCCACCCTCACCCAAACACACACTCAAAGAGTCCCCTTTAATATCTCTTGCAGGGCTGCTTTAGTAGTCACAAACTCCTTTAGTTTTTACTTGCCTGGGAAACTCTTTATCTCTCCTTCTATTCTGAATGACAGCCTTTCTGGGTAAAGTATTCTTAGTTGCATATTTTTCCCATTCAGCACATTGAATGTATCATGCCACTCCCTTCTGGCCTGCCAAGTTTCTGTAGACAGATCTGCTGAAAACCTGCTCTGTCTTCCCTTGTAGGTTAAGGACTTTTTTCCCTTGCTGCTTCCAGGATTCTTTGTGTATTTTGTGAATTTGATTATGATTTGTCTTGGTAATGGTCAGTTTTTGTTGAATTTAATGGGAGTTCTCTGTGCTTCCTAGATTTTGACGTCTGTGTCCTTCCCCAGATTAGGAAAATTTTCAGCTATAATTTGCTCAAATAAATCTTCTGCCCCTTTTTCTCTCTTTTCATCTTCTGAGACTTCTATGATATGAATGTTATTACACTTTAAGGAGTGGCTAAATTCCCTAAGTCTACATTCGTAACCCAATACCTTTCTTTCCCTCTTCTTTTCAGCTTCATTATTTTCCATAATTTTATCTTCTATACCACTGATTTGTTCCTCTGTTTTGGCCACCCTTGCTGTCATGGCATCCATTCAGGTTTGCATTTCAGTGATAGCATTTTTAATTTGGGGCTATTTTCAGTTCTTTTATCTCTGCAGTAAGGGATTTTATAGTGTTTTCTATGCTTTTTTCAAGTCCAGCTAGTATCCTTGTAATTTTTTATTTAAATTCTAATTCAGACATCTTACTTATATCTGTATTGATTAAATTCCTGGCCATCACTTCTTCCTGTTCTTTCTTTTGGGGTAAATTCCTCTGTCTTGTCACTTTGGAAGTAAAAAAAAAAAAAAAAAAAAAAAAAAAAGGAAGCTAGATCCTAAGTGTGTTTGGTCTGCTTTTTAAAAGGAGCTTGAAAAAAACGGAGGAGCTTGATCCAGAAACAATAAATAAAATAATAATATTTTAAAAAATTGCTTTTTCTGTAGTCTGTACCTATATCAAAAACAAACAAACCCAAAGGAAGCTAGATCGTGTTTCCCCTGGAGCTGAAGCTTTGCAGCACTATGTGATCAGTAGACTTGGTACACACCAGGAGTTTGTGCTGGTCTTCTGGGGGAGGAGCCTGTCTGTTGCTCTGGTTCTCAGACCTACTTGCCCTAATGGAGATGCACCTGTAGGGTGCAGGAGGCCAGAGTTCCACTTGTTGGCACTGTTTTGCTCACTGAACTCAGAGGTGATGGGCAGGGGGAGAATGGCTTCCTCCCGCTCTCTCGTTTCTGCAGCAGGGAGCTCGCACCCACCACTCCTTAGGAAGCCCTCACAGACAAGCAAACGATCACCTCTCCTGTGTCCCTGGCTTCTGTCAGATCTTGACTTCACCCTATCTGTGTCCAAGCTGTCCACCTGGCAGGCGGCACAGCACTCCTGTGTTTTCTCTCAGGGGTGGCTGAGTTTTAAAACTCCAAGCCTCAGAGATCCTTCAGGGCTCAGACCCATGCTGGTCCTCTTGGGGAGGGTCTGGCTGTGCTGTGGCTGATGCCAGTTTGTCCCAGAAAGCAGTCGCCCAACTGCGTGGCAGTTGGGCGTTTATAGGACATTGCAGCACAAAGCTGGTGCCAGGGTTTGCTGCCCTCAGCCGGCATCTTTGTTCCTGCGCTGGTGAATACAGCAGCGTAACATTGCCCAGCGGTTCTTTTGCCCCCAAAGAGGTATCACCCCTACCAAATGCACTCCAAGCCGGGGAACTGTTTTTTCCACTGTGACCTAGGGGATCCTCGGACCACACTGCCTACTCCCAGGTCTCTGCCCTCCTTCCCCACTGGAGTACTGCTAATGATGCCAGGCACCACCCTGGCTATGGTGCTGACCTCTGAAACTTCAAACTCTGTTCTGCTGTTTATACAAAAAACTTGCAGTATTTAAACCCTCTCCTTTTCCCACTCAATAGTTTGGGGGAAGAGTTTTCTTGTGCAATCCCCTACACGAGTTTTCACTCTTTTTTTTAAAACTCTCTCTCTCTCATTCCTCTCTCTGCGATCAGGGCTGTGTCCCCTCTGCAGCACCCACGGCTCTTTCCTCCCCCAGTCAGTTCTCTGCAGCTCCTACCTTCCATGAGCTGGTCTTTTTTTCTGCTCGTAGACATGCAGCTTTGTTCTCTCAGTCCTCAGAGCAGGATTCTTGGGTGTTCACAATGATTTGGTATTTATCTAGTTGTGTTTTAGGGAGGAGGCATGCTTAGGGTCACCCTACTCCTTCACCATCTTAACCCCCCTCTTCCTGCTTCTTTTCATAAATAATTTTTTATTGGTTCCTGGTTGTTCTGAGTTTATGTTATTGGTATGCTAGATTTTGTTATAGCCCCTTAAGGAGTTTTAAACTGTGTTTCATCATGCAATTAAGCTGCTTGTGGATCAGTTGGCACAGGAAGGATTTTTAGGATAAAGGATGGTGTCCTTCTCTTTTTAAAATCTGAGTGCTAGTTACATAAGTGTGTTTATTTTGTAAAATTTATTGAACTCATGATTTTTGCATTTTTCTGCATATGTGGTATGCCAACATACATTCTAGGTTATTTTTTATTTATTTAATGAGAGGCAAAACAAGAAACAGACTCTTGTCTTAAAGTTTATTTATTTTTGAGAGAAAGTGGGGTAGGGGCAGAGAGAGAGAGAGAGAATGAGAGAGAATCTCAAGCAGGCTCCACACTGTCAGTGTGAAGCCTGATGAGGGGCTCAAACCCAGGAACCATGACATCATGACCCGAGCCAAAGTCAGCCGCTTAACCGACTGAGTCACCCAGGCACCCCACATACATTCTACTTTAATAGGTTTACCTAGGTGGCACCTGGGGGGCTGAGTCGGTTGAACACCCGAGTTCAGCTCAGGTCATGATCTCGCAGTTTGTGGATTTGAGCTCCGTACTGGGCTCTGTGCTGAAAGCTCAGATCCTGGAGCCTGCTTCAGATTCTGTGTCTCTGTCTCTCTCTGCTCCTCCCCTGCTTGCACTCTGTCTCTCTCTCTCTCTCTCTCTCTCTATCTCTCTCTCTCAAAAATAAATAAATATTTTAAAAATAATAAGTTTATTTTTTTTAATGTAATGGGGAGAGAGCACCTGCCAGTCTCTTTGTCCTCCACTTGATTCTCCCCAGATGATGTGAGAGGCTTCTTTGTTTGTGAATATGAAGACCTGACTTAGCACCGCTCCATTTTTAATTCTTCCAGGGGGCTGAAGAATGGTTGTGTTTGGGTCCATTTTCCCATTTCCATCTGGTAAATATAGTAACTTCAGGCATAGCTTGCCTTCTAAAAGGCCCACTCTTCTCTCCCCAGTAGTGGAGCTCAAGCATATGCACTCAAAGGAGTGATTCTGAGTGGGTTTTCAGAATCTCTCCCAGGTTAAGTCATCCCATGATCTAGGCTTGGAACAGACTGGATTGTGACCAAAGATTCAAGCTATCATCCTCGATTCAGTTTTATCAATCACAGGATGGATCATTTTATCTTTATCTGACAGACTTTGATGCCTCTTTCTTTATTGGTTTGACACTCATAAGGTAAAGAGTATTTTATACTAGCAAATCCTAGTAACACCTAAAATGCAAATCACACATTTTATTAACAAATATGACGTGGCATCTTTGACCCCTCCATATGACTAAAATTTGAATTTCATTTTAAAACATGAAAATAATGATGTGTCTTTTTCTGAACCACTGGAGTTGAAATTTTACACATGGATAAGTTCCATTGATTTCACATGATTAATTGCTCATTAAGATGGTTACCTTAGCAACTACTACACCAAATAACAGTTTTTACAACTTTGACACACAGAGAAAGTTTTAAAGTAACTCAATAGCATTAAGTAAAAAGTGATATCCTCAAAAGCTACTAAAATTTTCACATATCAAATAAAAACTGCCTATCAAGTATGAAATTCTCAACACTGTAGACATCAAATACATAACATATAATTATCCTTTTTTTAAAAAAAATTATCCTTTATTATAGCTAAGTGAGCTGTTCTTATGATTTGTGGTATAATAGCCAGATTTTTTACCTGATGTTTTCTGAATAACAGAAAAAAAAAAAAGGATTCTGTTGACATAAACTTTTAAAATATGCTGTTTAAACTTCTATAAATATGCTGTCAATACAACAACCCCCTTTCAATAAACATTTATTTTGCCAATTACACAGCTAGGATTTTGAGATATAAACCTGATTAAAATGTGGCCCAACATCTTAAGAAATTTGCAAGTAGGAACCTTTCACGTGTTTATTCATTCATTCAACAAATACAAAACACTTACATGATGCCAGGCAATTTTCTAAGAGAGGGGGTAGGGAGGTATGCACAGTGAACAAAATGAGCAAAAATCCCTGCCCTCAGGGGAATTTATATTCGAATGGGAAAAAAAAGAAACATGAAACAAATTAAAAAATATCCTGTTTATCGAGTTGTAAAACATGCTACTGAGAAGAACAAAGCAGAGAAGAGGAATAAGGTAGGGGTGTGTGTGTGTGTGTGTGTGTGTGTGTGTGTGTGTGTGTTGAGGGGCACAGCACAGTTGTAATTTTTTTCTTGGGTCACAGAAAACTATAATATATTTAAACCCAATGAGCTGGAGTCCATTTAACTGATACAGCTTTTGTTGGCAGCATTGAAAACATCATGGTAGGTCTAGTCTAAGGTATGTCTTCTTCTCTCATTGAGGTATTGACTAGGGCCACATCACAGTAGGAGAGCTTCTTCATGGCTGGCCGGGTCTGCCCTTGACAACCACAGTGAGCACTATGGGTTGCTGCTCTCCATTTCTTCATGACCCACTCAGAAATGAGAGGCAACCTGATGGTGGCATGATGGTTAAGCTTATTCTTCCTGGACCTTCTCTTTTGGGGTGCCTGGGTGGCTCAGTCAGGTTAAGCATCTGACTTTGGCCCAGGTCATGATCTCACGGTTCCTGAGCTTTGGGTGAGCCCCGCTTCTTTCTTTCCTTCTTTCTTTTCTTTCTTTCTTTTTCTTTTTCTTTCTTTCTTTCTCTCTCTCTCTCTCTCTCTCTCTCTCTCTCTCTCTCTCCCTCCCACCCTCTGCCCCTCATGGGATTCTCTCTCTCCCTCTTTCGCTCCACCCTCGCTCACTTACAACCCTCTCTCTAAAATAACGGTCTTCTCTTTTGCTTCAGTTTTAGGAAAGCTGCTTTCCTTTCTGAATTATTTTCTTAGAAGGGACAGTTGTAATTTCGAATAGCGTAATCAAGGAAGTCTTCTAGAGAATGTACTATTTAAACAAAGATTTGAAGGAGGTGAGAGAGGTAGGTGTGCAGATATGTGGGGGAAGTGCAAAGGCCCTGGGGTAGGAGTGTGCCTGGTGTGTTACAGGTATGTGAGGCAGACATAAAAACAGATTTATGATAAAATGTACTTGTGGTAAAAAAGCACCCCTAAGAAAAGAGTGCTTAGAGTTTACTTTGTGTAATTAACCCACAAAAAGTACTTTTGCCTTAAGGGTCTCAAATACATTTATAAACAGTGACTACTTAACAAATATGATAATAAGGTAGACGTGTCTATTATGTCCATTTTATGCATATGAGGGGAGAAGATAAAGAAGAAAAAAATGTTAAGCAATTTGAATAAAAGCACGAGCATGGAAGCTATTTTGCCTGCATTAAAAGTCACAACTTTGTACAGGGCAAGTTCTTTAACTTCTCTTTGCCTTGGTTTCCCACTTTAAACTGGAGATAATAATAATACCTCTGTCACAGGATGGTTATGGATATTGAGTAAGACAATACATGTGCCTCTGAAACTTTAATGTGCATACAAATCTCTTTAAAGTGCAGATTCTGGGGTGCCCCCTGCGGTTCTGCTTGTCTAACAAGCTCCCAGTGGTGCTGGAGATGCTGGCCCACAGACCACATCTTTTATACTGAGGTTGTAAAGCATTGAGAACAATGCCTGGCATACGGTAGGCACTAAATAAATTTGGCTATTATGTTTGCACACCGTTGAGGTGGCAGGGGAAAGATGAAAACCAACAATTTTCCCTCCTTTTCTATCAGATGTTTCCTGACAATACCTGCATCTTGAATGGAATCCAATAGGATTCCGAGCTCAAGTGACGAATGTAGATATGGATGGAACAGGCTTCATTTTCTCAATCTGACAAGGGCAGCCCTCGGGTGTCTCTTTGGATTTATAGTTTTAGGCTGTGTCAAAGGACTCTGCACAGTAGGCATTCATTTACTGGATGAAAAAAAAATGTCCAGACTGTCTCAATAAACATCCCTCTAGGAATTAACAGTGCTGCTGCAGTTTGGTTTTATTTTAATACCGTGGCATGGTTGCCGAATCATTATTTCAAGAATGTGGCAATTGTGTTCTAAAATTTAAAATACGTTGTTTTAGTCTCAGAGCGTTAGATTCTAATGCCCTGCAGACTAGCTCGACTACTTCAGGCTTCCTGTGCCCTTCAGCCCAGACTTTACGTGCTAACAGTGCCCTCTACTGCTCGGGAGCAGATCTTTGCTCCTAAATCCGACCAAGAAAACTGGACTCGCTTACCACACAGAAGCGGTTGGCGTCTGCCTTTAAAGGAGAGAGGGTGGCAGTGCAGCAGCTGTCCACGCCGCGAAGAGCTGGTCGGTAGGTCGGCTGCTGAGCAGACCACCGGGACCCACGGAGGGGAGAGAAGAGCGGGCTTCAATTTGTTGCCAGACCCCTTTCGTGCCCTCACGAGCACCAATTTGCTCTATTAACCTCCCTTTTTTCCCACACTAACCTGATCCTCCTCCGCCTCCTCCTTAAGGTTAGCTGTACTGTCTTCCACCCGCCAAACCATGATGCTCTTTTGGAGAAATATACGGGGACACAAACCAGTCGTCAGGTGAAAGGCGTTGCCTGCCGAGCAGAACAGCTCTTCCTTCACAGTGATTAGAGCCTTTCATTTGTAGCACTGTCTCAGCTTTTTTCCCATGCCTTTGAGTACACACAGCTGTGTAACTGTCACCATAATCTTTTTCCAAATTAAATTAAATTAAATTATTTTACTTCATTTCTTTTATTTTATGTGAGAGAGCGCATGCGAGCAGAGGAGATGGGCAGAGGGAGAGAGGGAGAGAGAATCATAAGCAGGCTTCACATTCAGAGTCCGAAGGGGGTGGGGGGGCTCGATCCCACCACCCTGGCACCACGACCTGAGCTGAAATCAAGAGTCAGAGACTCAACCCACTAAGCCACCCAGGCACTCCTGTTACCATAATCTAATCTTGGAACATTTTCATCATCTCAAAAAGAAAGTCCTTACCCATTACGATTCACTCCGCATTTCCCTCACACCCCTCAGCCCCAGGCAACCTGCTGTCTTTAATCTGACTACCCTACACATTTCACAGAAATGGAGTCATACAAAATGTGGTCTCTTATGAATGAGTTGGTTCGCTAGCATGGTTTCAAGTTGTAGCATATCAGCACCTCGATCCTTTCTACTGTTAAGTAATATTCCATTGTATGAATGTACCATGTCTTACTTATCCATTTGCCAATTTATGGAAATTTGGGTCGTTTCCACTTTTTGGCTATTATACATAATGCTGCTATGAATATTCATATATTTTTGTGTGGACGTATGTTTTAATTTTGTTTGGGTAGCTACCTAGCAATGGAATTACTGGGTAGTATAGTAGCTTTATGTAACATTTTGAAGGACTACAGACTGGTCACATCTCTTCACCTTTAAGTGGGACTTCACAATCCACCCTCACCTGAGAATAAAAAACATTAATAAAGGGGGACATTTTTGTTAGCCTGATGACTGCTACATAGAATATACTAGAATTATGATCAGGAGGTTTCTAACATACGAATCAGTCAGTCTTGATTCTCGAAGAGCAAAAGCCCCAGTCCTAACCCAGAGAATTATTCTTCTATATTATTCAACTCTTGAGACTGTCCGGTACTTTCTTTCTTCACAGTTCTTCTGAACATGACCGCCAGCATAAATGTTTTTACATTCTTTTGAAGCTTATTTTTCTGACCCACCACTTAGAGCTACTCTTGTTTGGAATTGTATGCTTTCTAGGCCTTCCTGGAAGCAAGCATAGTAGTCATCCCCAGTAGGTGATTTGCAATGTTTAGTTTTTTAAAGCCATAATATCAATTAGTCAAATAATCACAAGTGTTTCTTGAGCATTTGCTCCCCATGCAGCAAAGTGGGAACAGCAGAAGAAAGATAAGAAAGTTCTTGTTTTGGAGAAGTTTTTAGTCCATTTGGGGAGGAAAATAAAATTATAACTCAAAATATCACACCAAGTGCCCAAATATCTTCAGTGATGCATTGTCTTTAGGGCAGTGAGAGCCAAACGTTTCCAGGTCATGGCAAACATAGACTATGATATTTGCATGGAGACAGGGATAAATGCGTATGGACACTGGGATGTCTAGGTACCCCCAACCTCCCCAAAGTAGGCCACTACCTCCATTCACTTATAACCCATGGTGGGACATCCCAGTGTGGGTGGAACACCCTAGCCTACAGGATAAATTCCAAACCTTTTTTTACTTGGCATTCAAGGCCCTCAGCAAACTGGCCTTAATCTACCTTTCTAACCATTTCTCCTATGAGCCTTTAATATCTAACAACCTGGCTAGCTTGCCGTCTTCAGGGCACTCAGTGCATTCCCTAGAGTGTATGTCTTCTCCAAAATGAGGCCACATTAGATAATTATTGATGGGCTGTTTGATTCTCACCCCCACATCTTCTCTCACATAATTCATGCCAACCATTCAAACGTTCCCCATCCCTTCAGGCCCCCACTTATTTCCCTGTCCTTTGAGACATTCCCTGACCCCTCCAGCCCACAGGGCTTCCTTCTTTCTCTGCATGCCCATGTCGCTCAGTATTTAATCTACATCTTGACTTGTAACGGTACATTGCCTCCTAGTTATTAAACCATGTCAGACACATAATTGTGCTCTGTCCAGCTGGAGCCTCCTCCTCCAGGCCTTCAGGGCAGATAAGGTGCTCCCATGTGGGTGTACGTGGCACCCTCAGGAACTCTGGAGAAGAGGGAAGATGAAGGAGGGCCTGCCCAGGGGGTGTTGATAGCAATGGTACCGCATTGTTCTGCTTTCCATCGTACACCTGTTACTTCAGGGCTTAGGTATTTCGGTGCTTTCTCAGAATCTTTAAGCAAAAACAAAAACATGATCTGGAAGGAATAATATAACTTGACACTACTCTGGGCTGTACCGAGATACAAGGCAACAATATTAACCCACTGAAGGCCTGAAACAGAGTACAAACCAACAGGCTCTTTGACCTGCTCTGCAAGAGCCCGACAGGAAGAGGAAGAGGAGGAGCAGCAGGAGGAAGAGGAGGAGGAGGAGCAGCAGGAGGAGGAGGAGGAGCAGCAGGAGGAAGAGGAGGAGGAGGAGCAGCAGGAGGAGGAGGAGGAGCGGCAGGAGGAAGAGGAGGAGGAGGAGCCACAGGAGGAGGAGGA
>NC_064812.1:53803956-53806034 GCF_023721935.1 Panthera uncia | reverse complement strand
AGGAGGAGGAGGAGTGGCAGGAGGAGGAGGAAGAAGAGCAGCAGGAGGAGGAACAGCAGCAGCAGGAGGAAGAGGAGAGCAGGAGGAAGAGGAGGAGGAGCGGCAGGAGGAAGAGGAGGAGGAGGAGTGGCAGGAGGAGGAGGAGCAGCAGGAGGGGACAGAAGTTAAAAGGAATCATCAAGCAACTGAGATAAGTGCTCTCCCTCCATTCTATACTACAATTACAAATTACACTTCTCTGTTCCTAGTGGATTAATATCCTCATGTGCTTCTCCATTTTCATGTCATTTTAGGCCATATTGGGAACATATAATATTCCATTTAATTTCAGTTTACTACAATTTTAAACAGCAATTTGTTTTCTGGTTACTCATTCCAATGCCTTCCCAGAATGCTCTTGGGATCCCAGGCACCCCAGGGCCACAGGCTGGCCACTTATCTCAATCCCAGCATCTTCAGTGACCTGAAGCTTTATACTATAGCTTTTTCTCCCCCCACCCCCAATATGGCCAATAGATGTTGACTCAAAAAGGAAATAATGGACTTTAAAAAACAGACTTAGAAAAGGTAGCGAAACAAGAAGGGAAACGCTGCTGATTTGGTAAATGCTCCTGGGTTTACTCCGGGTCATCCGTGCACTGTGGCAGGACCAGGGAGACCCATGTGAGGGGGAGCCTTCAGCGAACTCACGGTGCAGACGGGTGGAGTCGTCTCCCAGACATTTTAGCTGGGGAACAATGGCTCTTAAATACAGAGAACAAACTGAGGGTTGCTGGAGGGGTTGTGGGTGGGGGGATGGGCTAAATGGGTAAGGGGCATAAGGGAGGACACTTGTTGGGATGAGCATTGGGTGTTATATGTAGGGGATGAATCACTGGGATCTACTCCTGAAATCATTATAGCACCATATACTAACTTGGATGTAAATTAGAAAATAAATAAGTTTAAAAAAAAGAAAAGAAAAGAAAAGAACTGGGACCAAGAGCTTGATCCCTTTCCTTTTTACTTCAGATCTCTTAAATTTTGTTTGATGGGGAAAATGCGTCTGGCAGGAAGCCCCTGCGAGGAGTAGTATGCGGCGTCAGCACCCAAGATTTGGGATTAGAAAAGGGCTGGGGGTTTGGTTCCGCAGCTGTCCACGGAACCTATGTCCCCCTGCCCCATGTGCCCCCTAACAGCTGCACTGAAAATGCTGGAATGCCAGGATCCCTAGCCAACTTGGCTGAGTGAGACCCTAAGGGAAGTAGCATCCCACCCGCCCACGTCAAGGACACATTGCCTTGCTTAGCACGAGAGGTGGGACCGAGCAGGAGGCTCAGCCCCAGCATTCTCTCCCCACCTGTCATACTTCATCAGCCACATCAGGCCTCTGGCTTCAGTGATGACGGTGGCGGCAGCAGTGATGTAGAGGCATCCCTGGAGCCATCGAGCAATCAGCATCAGTGTGAGGGGCCATCCAGCCTCAGTTTGGGCCTTAGCAGTGAGGCGAGAGTAACCAGGGCTACCCCTCCGAACGCACGTGTGCATCTGTGGCACTCGGGTTCGTGGCAGGGGAAGGGCCTGACAGGGTGAGGAAGCCCAGCCTAGTAATCAGGGAAGATGGGACCCCATGTGGAATGACATCATTTCTGCCCCAAGTAAGGGAAGCAGGACATAAGGATGCCATATATATAAATATCAAATACATTACATTAATTAATATACCACAGCATAAAATAATGAGTGCAAGACAACTCTGTACAGGACCCTGTGGGGAGGAGGACCTGACCCTGCTCAGAGGAGGTGGACCTAATCCAGGCCACTGCGCATGACCAAGTAAACTGACACAGCACAGCTTGAGCAAGAGGAGACACTCAGAAAAACTGTGGTGTGACTGGAGCCCCCAAACTGCCTTGTACAAGGTGGATCTGCACCCAACCACGTATTTGGACCCCAAGTAGGTTAAGTATGAAAATTAGCCCCATGGTAACAGGTAGGGCATATTGTGGCAATATTACGCAGATTCTGTGATGAAAAGAAGAAGAAGAAGAGGAAGAAGAAGAAGAAGAAGAAGAAGAAGAAGAAGAAGAAGAAGAAGA
>NC_064812.1:53793909-53803946 GCF_023721935.1 Panthera uncia | reverse complement strand
AAGAAGAAGAAGAAGAAGAAGAAGAAGAAGAAGAAGAAGAAGAAGAAACAGAAGCAGCAGCAGCAATAGGTGTTGGGGTTGAATCCTGGTCTGTCACATATTCACTGTGTGATCTCAGACAGATCCTAATTTACGTTCTGTAAAATAAACTCTGGGTAGCGAGGAAATAAAGCAAAATACTGGAGAAGAGAGAGAGAGAGAGAACGAACCAACCCAGCATCAAAAACCAACATTACACAGCAACTTGTCACAGAATTACAGGATTCCTTCTGGAGATCCTGGCTGTTGTAAGTAGGGGTAAAGGACGTCATGGAAATCAGATAAAGGGTATGAAAAAGGGAGACTGCATGTTGATTAAATGCCAATTCTTTGTATATAGGATCATTTTATGTATGTACAGCCTGTCCAATAAACGTTAAGACACTTGACTGGGCAATTCAATTTCTGAAAAGTATACTTTAAATATGGGCATATAAAAATTTCTATTCTTACTTCTATGATTTCCTTTTCCCCAAAACTTCCCTTTTTCAATTACAGATTTTTTTTCATTTTCTATTTTCCTACACCTGCTGCAATTTTCTACTTCCTTATAAAAATACTCCTTTCTCTTGGAACCCAGAAGTCTTCAGATTATATTTAGATTTCTTTCAGCTCCTCCTTCACTTAGTTATGCTATAGGTACTCCGATGTGGTACCTCTCATCTTTATTTGCATATCAGTACCCCAAATTCCTTATTAGCTTTGGTCATCTCGGAATTTCCACCCAAATGTTGGTCACTATGAGACACTCTCATTGATGAGAAAAGAATGTGTGTGATCTATATTGTTTTCACTGAATTTTTTTTTTTTTCAGAGTTTCTTACTCTTACAGCCTGGAAATCAAGATGCCTAGCTTACCTTTTATTCAATTTAAAAACCATCTGGTTCTCTCCCTGGCTCTCTCGGTCATACTGATCTGACTTTACCCTGTCCATATCCCGTCATAATTCATGACCATCAGGAAAAGGACCTGCAGAAGTGCCCTTCATTCCTAACAGGCTTGGGACAACAATTTGCTGGGGCTGAAATTAACATCACTTCAGTAGAAAATCACAGTGAAATGCAACAGGGAAGAAAGGATTTTAAAAATATGCCTTCCCTATAGAAATTCAGGCAGTAATGTATCGACAGATGGAGAGCCACGGGCATCAGTTAGAGGAAAATTACTCAGAACTACTGCTGTGCAAGGGGCTGGCACAGGAACTACAGCTTTGCACGTTGGGGAGTTGAACAATGAACAATTTTTACAGGCTATTGTATGTTGGTTTCTCTAATTAACAGCTAATTAAATGTCTATTTTATTGCACATCTAGTTTTTCAAATTTCTCAGGATTTCCCCAAATCCATAAAGCTACTTGTACCACATAACCTAAGCGTCGACTCAGAGGTATACATATATATTCCACTATTTAGAATGGAAAGATAATTTTGAAAAGGAGCATATAAGCCAAAGTGTGGAACCGAAAATGTACATAGTTTATGAATACATGAATATGTGAAGAGGTACCAAGTATAATATCAATCTTCCCATGTGCCATAATCATGTTCCTAGTGATGAGAAGCCATATTATTTTTTAATTAAAAAATGGGGAGTATAAAGTGAAACTAATAAGAGGGGAGAAGGAAACTTTTGGACGTGGAGAGGTTAATAGCATAGATTGTGGTGATGGTTTCACAGGTGTATACTTGTCTCCAAGCTCATCAAGTTGTATACACGAATTACATACACCTTTTTGGTATGTCAAAAAATTAAAACTAAAGTTTTTAAAAATTAAAAATTTTATACCCTCTCCGTTGTAAAGACATGTAGGGGTGGTGTGTGTGTGTGTGTGTGTGTGTGTGTGTGTGTGTGTGTCTAAAACTCCAAGTAAATGAGGCTCTCCAATAGGACTTTTAATTAGCAATCAAAGGGATGGGGCATTCTGTTGTCTTACTGATGTACTAAGGCAAATTAACCTATGTCTCAGGTCCCCTCACCTCACTTCTTACCATTCCTCAGGTGTACCTTCCATTCCTACCTCACTGAATTACAGTGCTTGAGTTTCTCCAAATTTGACAGGCCTCCAAGACCTTCCTTAAATCGCTCTCTCTGTTCAAAATGCAAAAGAGTGCTTGCATTACTCCAAATTTGGCATGCCTCCAAGACTTCCTCAAACTGTTCTTTTTCCCAGTTTTGTTCACCTGGCCTATTTACCACAGACTTTTGAACCACTATTAGCTTAGTACTGCCCGTTCTCCACAAAACACTGGCTGAATAAATGAAATGTCTCAGGGGAAACATACTGTCATCGTCATAATCAATAAATTTCTATAGATCAAGACATTGAGGTAACAAGGTGCCAAGGTACTAAGAGATCTACATTAAAAGATCCATGATAACTAGGGGCATCTGGATGGCTCGGTCAGTTAAGCATCTGACTTTGGCTCAGGTCATGATCTCATGGTCTGTGAGTTCAAGCCCCATGTCAGGCTCTGTGCTGACAGCTCAGAGCCTGGAGCCTGCTTCGGATTCCCTTTCTCTCTGCTCCTCCCCTGTTTGTGTTCTGTCTCTCAAAAATGAATAAACGTTAAAAAAAATGTTTTTTAAATCCAAGATAACAAAATTCTACAAAAAATAAAAGCTAGAGTCATTTGGAAACATCCTGAGTGTCAGGACAGTCGGAGGACCATACATGAAGGAGGAACGTGCCATTTCTTAAGGGTTATGTTCATGGGCATCCTAGACTGTTCACTTCATCTAATGGAAAACCCAATGATAACGAGATTATTTAAAAACAGGAGGGGACTCTCAGTCCTGGGGTTGAGGATGCACAGAGTCAAAGAGGGTGGAAATTGTGCAAAAACACAATCCACCAAGTTTTCACAGAGAAGATCTTACCAAGGGAACCCCCTGCTCCATCAGGCTTTAACTCGGGTTTCCCTTAGCAATGTTTTATGGACCTATTTCTTCAAGGACCACACAGGACACAAAACAGGTAATCCTGAATGATCTAGGGAAGGCTAACAGAGTGAAGTGTTGGCATTATCAGCCCGTGCCATAAGTTTTAAAAAGTACGTTAAAAGTCTGTTCTGGCTATTTTCTGTTTTCTAATGAGTTTGTTCTTCAAAATGCTTGTAGCCATTTTCAGATTCAATAAAAACATATTAAATAGTGTCTTACTTTTTGGAAGGAAAGCAGCCCACAGGGGTTAACAAAAAGGAGGCTGGGAGGACAGAGGCAGTGGCCGGGTCTGCGCCGGTCACTCAGTTGTCCACAATGACAGCGGTGTAGCCAGGGCCTGTGTGTTAACAAGGCATTTCCTACTTGTCATCTGCGAGCCTGAGAGTCAGCTTTTTAAGCCAGCTGGCAGCAGGGCCTGTCAAACTGAGCAATTCCTTTCCGATTCAGCCCAACTGTAGGATGCAGAGTCATCTTTAGCGGTTAGAAACTACCATATATTCTTGAAGACTTGATGTGAATTGCAGTGGTTTTAGCCTGGCGACCTGCGCCTGCCCTTGGACCAAGAGAAGTGGTCGGAGGTGAGGAAACACATGTCCTTTCCGGCTTCCGAGGGGAGTGAGGAAGCAACAGGCTGCCTGACAGGGGTTCTGACGCCGTGAAGACCCTGCCTTGGACATGCAGAGGAGACAACATCCTTCCGACCTCAAACACAAAGGGCAGCCTCTTCCTCTGGGGAGGTAACCCAATATTCTCTGTCCTGCAGATGGCTCGGCAGGAGCCACACCATGGAACTCTCTCCAGCGCTCCTCTTCCCAGCTTCTTGGAAGTGACAGTTGACTGTGAAAGCACAAGGAAGTCCACATATCCTCTAATATGATGAGATTTGTGTCATAAAAAAGTCATACACATTTCTTGAAAGTACACGATCAGTACAAGCCTCACTGGCTAATTGTCTGTTGCAAATGGTAAGGATGGAAGGGTCTTTGCTTGTTTTTCCCCTCTTAAGGGCACTCTTAATGAGCAAGGACTATCGGATTCGGAGAATCTGTGTAAATAGCCACATAGTATTTTTACCTATGTGCCTTACCAGAGACACTTGGATATTGTTTTGTTTTGTTTTGTTTAACATTTATTTATTGATGAGAGAAGGAGACAGATAGAACATGGGTGGGGGAGGAGCAGAGAGCAAGGGAGACACAGAATCCGAAGCAGGCTCCAGGCCCTGAGCTGTCAGCACAGAGCCCGACACGGGGCTCAAACCCACGAACCGTAGGACCATGACCTGAGTGGAAGTTGGACGCTCAACCCACTGAGCCACCCAGGTGCCCCCGAGAGGCTTGCATATTTAAACAATTCTTACAACAAAATAGAAATGATAATTGACATAGCAGGCCAACTGGTTCATCTTATACTGCTTGTCCATCTTACTCTTCCTGGACAGCCTTGCGGACTGGTGTGACACAGTTTTAGATTCAGAAAGGCAGAGAATTAAATCCTAGCTAGCTCCATTGCTAACTTGCTCACTCACAATGAGTTCAAAGGAACTTGAACTAAACACTTTACCTCTCAGAGCCTGTGGAATGGGAGTAGTAACACTGTCTCACAAGATCAGTGGTAGTTGTAAATAATGTGACTGCTCTTACCCCATTTTCTGGTTTCATTTTCTTGACAACATTTACCACTGTCCGAAATACAATAGTACTTGTTTATATTCTGTCGATTGCTCCTTTGGCCCCCCCATAAGCTGCTGAGGAGTAGGAATCCAGACTACTGCCTTTGTTCAGTACTGTTTTCCCATTTTCTGGGGCAGTGCTTGGCACATAGTAACTGTTTGGTAGGTATTTACTGTATGAATAAAGGTGAAATTAAAACTTTTATAAAGCACATAATAGCAACTCAATAATTGGTAGTTTTCTACCTTCCTAAGAGTTTAGGTTTACCTCTGTGTTCACTGTAGCAGTACGTAGCTCAGAAATAACCTGGACTCTGGATGGAACTAAAGGGCATTATGCTAAGCGAAATTAGTCAGCTGGAGGAAGACAAATATCATATGACTTCACTCATATGAGGAATTAAAAAAAATTTTTTTTTAACATTTATTCATTATTGAGAGATAGAGAGAGACAGAGCATGAGCCGGGGAGGGGCAGAGAGAGGGGAGACACAGAATCCGAAGCAGGCTCCAGGCCCCAAGCTGTCAGCACAGAGCCTGACGTGGGGCTTGAACTCACAAACCGTGAGATCACGACCTGAGCCGAAGTCAGACACCCAACTGACTGAACCACCCAGGCGTCCCCATATGAGGAATTTAAGATACAAAACAGACGAACATAAGGGAAGGAAAGCAAAAATAATACAAAAACAGGGAGGGGGACAAAACATTAAAAGACTCTTAATATAGAGAACAAACAGAGGGTTGCTGGAGGGGTTGTGGGAGGGGGGATGGGCTAAATGGGTAAGGGCCATTAAGGAATCTATTCCTGAAATTGTTGCACTATATGTTAACTAACTCGGATGTAAATTAAAACAAAACAAAACAAAAACATTAAAAAAAAAAAAAAAAGAAAAGAAAAGAAATAACCTGGACTCAACACTGCACAAGTCAGGGCATGGAATTCAGCAGAGTCCTCATTGTTTGGGCCAAACAGATCTTTTCCAGATTCTTTAACCTCTTACAAGAAGGCTTTCTGAGTATTACCATCTGGTAATGGCCTGGATAAGAACTCAGCTTTAGGTTCAAGGTCATTTGTTGGGAAATTGGCTTTCCTGTCGTAGGTCCATTTCTGAAGCTGTTCTGTCCCATTGTCTTGGGTGTCCCGGATGAAATTCTCCAGCTGTGGTGATGGTCATTCCTTCAATAGGTGGCACTCTCTCCCAGAACACCGTCCTTTTTCCCAGTCTGGATGATCTTATTGATAAATCATTAAACTCCAGTAGGATGAATAGCAGAGTTACAAGTACAAAATAACCATGCTGATTATTTTGCAACTGTTCTTTCCCTCCCATACGCCATACCCCACTCCCTGCTCTTGTTTCCTCACCTCCTTTAGAATTTAACCAATGTACTGAGACCTTGAACTTAAGGAAGACGTACTGGCCCTTTTCCTAAGAGGAGGAGGGACAGAAGGGAGACATTCATGCTAAGCCCTGTGCTTGAAATCCGGTGCTGATTCTTCTTTTCATTCATTCACTCATCCGTTCACTTATCCACGCAACATTTACTGTAGGCCATCACGTGCAGTAGTGTGAGAAGAACAGACTGAGGGTAACAACCGGAGTTTGAAGCTCAGATCTGCTACTTATTGACTTGGGGAAAATTTCTTAATGTGTCAACACCTCAGTCTCCTGATCTGTAAAGTGGGGGTGATAATAGTACTTATGTCACAGGTTGTTTTCAAGGATTTCAATAATTAACATTAATTATTATTTATACAATGCCTAGAACAGTGTTTGGCATACAGTAACATCAGATAAGGGTCAAATAAATACTAGCTGTCTAATAACGTTGTCTACAACAACTTGCTTAACTTTCAGATGGATGTAATAGCAGTGCTTTTTAAATATTGAATATATTGCACATTTTCCCCATTTTAACATCTCTGAAATCAGGATGGGATGTCATAGTTTGTCAACATCTGTTCCTTCTTATTCATCTTCAAATGACGGCATATTGGGTTTGATGAAATATGACAATTATAAATGGTACCTCTCCCCTTTTGCTGGTCCCTCTTAGTTTACCATGTGTGCTCGTATTTTCCCAATTAAAATAAAAAAGAAAGAGAGAGATAAGGGAAAGGGAGGGAGGGAGGGAGGGGGAGAGAGACAGAGAGAGAAGAGGGAGGAAGGCAGGGAGCAGGGGAGAAGGAGTCCTGGTCTACCCCAAACTGTAGCAGCCTTCATTAAACTCTAAAATCCTCACTTACACGTACTGGAGAAGATCCTAGCCTTCCCTGCTTCACCTCCCTGAACTTCTCAGCCTTAGGTGTGCGGTTGGGGATTGGGAGGGTTCTTTGGTCAATAAAAACTTTCTGAGCAGCAAGCCCTACATTAGGCCCTACACCGAACTTACCTTGCAGTACAATTGGTAGGATGTGAACTCCAAAAATTCTTTGAGGAAGAAATTATAATACAGGCCCTATATAATATACTCATGTTGTTTAAAAAAGAAAGCCAGTAGTTATTTACATTTGTTTTCCTATTTTTAATTGTTATATTTTCATAGTCAGGATTCTGTCCAAGCCTCAGGTCTGGGTGGAAGCCCCTCTGGGGCTATGAAAGGGCAAAAGGGCACAAGGCCACAGAGGAAGCCTCGGTTCACTGCTCCTGCGGGGATGGGGGGGGGGCCGGGTGGGACCTCAAACAAACCCTGAGCCACACTGTGGTGCTCTCCTCACCTTCCTCCCACCTTTCCCCCAGCCCCAACACAGGTGTCTGCTGAGTCACACCCCCTCTCTTCATGGAAGCTGGGCAGGAGATGCTGTCCAACTTCGGCTCGGGTCATGATCTCGTGGTTTGTGGGTTTGAGCCCAAAATCCGGCTCCACACTGTCTGTGTGGAGTCTGCTTGGGTTTCTCACTCTCTTCTCTCTCTCTCTGACCCTCCCCCACTTGTGCTTTCTCTGTCTCTCAAAATAAATAAACTTTAAATAAATGAATGAATGAATGAATGAATGAATAAAAATAACTGTTACCCTGGCAAACACTGCTAGTTCTAAACACCCCAGAGGAGGTTTGTTTCTTACAGAGCTGGTTCTAAGCAGAATAAAGGGGAACAGTCATGATCAGAAAACCTATGATCCTCAGAGTCTTCAGATCTTGAGAAGAAGGCAGCTGTGGAGCAGGAAATGATGTGTACTCACTGCACCATACATGTGGGGTGACCCCTTCTCATTTTTCAGGTTGGAGTAAGTAGGTATCATTTGCTTTGCTGGCCCATCTGCACCAAAAGGAGTGGACTCTTCACTCTCCCTTCATCTTCTTCCTTAATATTTGTGCCCTGTGGTTTATATCTGGTCATAACCAGATGTACAACCTTGGGTACGTTTTCTAACTATGTGGCCTCACTTTCCTGACCAGTAAGATGTAGAGAGTGGCACTGCCCAATTCAGAGGGCTGTGCCCAGGGTGAATGAAGTAATACACTTCTTTGTGAACTGCAAAATCCTAAACAAAGACTTCTTGTTTTTACTGTACTTATTCTTTCACGGGATAGTTTGAAGGCATCTGCTTCAAAACGCTCTCCAAGCATTGTTCGAAGGCACATAGTGCCGGGCCCACACTAAAGTATAATAAATGAAGACTGTGTCTCCTAGAGGGGCCAAAGCATTAAACGAATACCTTGGTGATGCTGGTTATCTATCATTATCTCCAGTGAAGAAACACTGGTCACTAGTCGGGAAAAGAAAATGCCTTCCAAAGAGGGAAAGATAAGAATCAGGAGGAGTCTCCCCTTCAAATGATTTTCCTGCCCCACCCCACCTCACCCCACCTCACCCCACAGTGCTCCCTCACTCTCAACTTCCCTCAGACTCTTCCCCACCCTACCCTTACTGATTCCCTGCTCTCTGATCGCAAACCCTCAACTTTCAAGATAACATACCATAAAAAGCACGCTGTGATGAAAATGGTTGATATGGCTGAGTTGCAAAACGAGGGCACTCGATTCAGCCTTGGAGACAATATCTAATGCGACACTTCTGTTTTACAGAGAGGCACCCAAGGGTTATGCATTACCTCTACCTCTACTGGGGTGTGGGTCATGGGGTATGGTGTGGGGTGTCCCCACTTCTGCCCACATCCCCACAAACCTGAAACCTTATCCACCCCAGAAGGGGGTGTTAGGGCTCTATGGAAATGGAATACTTCAGGGCTTCTGTCTCCGTCCTTGCATCCCCCTTAAAAACATAATGAATTGCTTTCAAGCTTAAACAATAAAATAATTCTGTTTAAAACAGGCTATGATTCTTCTCCCCTCCAATCCCCCCAGCAAAGAAAAACAACTAAAATATTTCCAAGTCTTTGCTCACACATGAGTCATCTTTGGAGCCTTCCTCCCCTGTTTTGAGCTGCAGTGGTGGCCTGACAGTCACGGCACCTGTCTGCTTCCACACTTACTGTCTGTCCCCTTCGGGACCGGAGCCTCCCTGAAGACAGGCCATGGATTCTTGGTATCTGAGGCTCATCACCCAAACTAGGCATATCCTGGATGCTTAATGCTGTTGAATGGGTGAATGAGGGAGGTGGAGTAGGAACAATTAGCAACTTTAAGTTTAATATTAAGATGCTGACTGTAGAAAGCCCTTCAGAAAATACATGACGTAAATATTTCCTTACCCTGATTTGGAAGAAAAACACCATCTCCAACTACCAGAAGCAAAAGCACCTCCCTTCCCTAGACCCAGCTAATTGACTCAATAAACATTTCAGAGCTGTCTATCAGGAACAGGGACAAATTCTCCATGTGCAAACTCCTTCTCTAAGACCACCTTGTCCCTTGTTCTTGGTCACCCTTAGACCTTCTTCTTTTCCTTTTCTCCCCTATTGGAGTATGGACATAGATCTCATTAATTATCTTAGGGACCAGCCAACAGAAAACTATACTTTTCATCTTTTCAGAAAGACTGGGGGAACCCAGAGTCTCCTTATGTCCTGCCTCGCGACCTGGTGTCCGAGGTTTGCCTATGTGTTTGGGAGAGAAACTCAGAGACAATTGGGATGCAGAGGGGAGAATGGCTTAGTATCTGGGTCCAGGCTGCTCAGGGGCCTTTGGGTCCAAGTGCTGTGGCCACACCCTCCATACACTCTGCTGGCTCCACTGCTGGCCTGCGCTCCCCTAGCTGTCGCAAACCATTTTCCTTAAGAACGCCCAAAGGAGGGGCGCCTGGGTGGCGCAGTCGGTTAAGTGTCCGACTTCAGCCAGGTCACGATCTCGCGGTCTGTGAGTTCGAGCCCCGCATCAGGCTCTGGGCTGATGGCTCGGAGCCTGGAGCCTGTTTCCGATTCTGTGTCTCCCTCTCTCTCTCTGCCCCTCCCCCGTTCATGCTCTGTCTCTCTCTGTCCC